>NC_048299.1:244141954-244441954 GCF_013100865.1 Trachemys scripta elegans
CCCTGACTGCCCAAAACTTTCTCCACTCCCCCCAAAAAGCCCCCCCCCGTTTCTTGACTGCCACCTCCAGAACCTTCCTGCCCCCGGTCCCCCTTACCCTGCTGCTCAGAACAGAGTGTTGGGCTCTGTGCGAGCCGGACACGTGGCTGAGCTCCCCAGCACAACAAAACCCGGTCTGGCCCTGCACAGTGCTGCTGGACTGGGCTGCAAGGGAGCTGCCGGCTCAGAATGCAGGGCAGATCCGGCTCCTCTACAGCTGCTCCTGAGTCCAGCCCGGGACTTCCCTGCAGCCCTCCCAGCCGCTCGCTCTGCTAATCCCGGACATTGTGAGTGCTTTACAAATTCCCCCCGGACGCTATTTTTAGCACACAAAAGGAGGACATGTCCGGGTAAATCCCGACGAATGGTAACCCTACCCAACACGAGTTGTGGGGGGAGCTCCTCATCACAGAAAAGCAAGTCTTAGCACTGCCTTTTCTGGTTTGTCAGACTTCTATAGCTCAAAGTTATCAAGGGCAATAGAGGGCTCAAGAGAGCTGGGAATCCAGGTGCACTGTTCTTGGTGCCCTAAGCTAGGGGCTAGAAAGGAATGGCCTCTGGGAGCAGTGTTCTGAGGGTACAGTGGGGAGCAGAAGTTGTTGCTCACAGTAGTCCACATTGTCCAGAGGCTGCATAACATGGGTGGGTGCTGTTTTGCAGTAGTGCATTGCCTGCTGCCTTAACAGTAACACTTGCTGCAAAGGGGCATTTTGGCTTTGTATTGCCTCCAAGAGTTGCCTCTGCATTCCCTTTTCTGTACTTTCTTGGGCCATGGCAATGCTGTCCCTGGAAACTGCAACTCTGTCCTTTGCTACTACAACAGTCTCCTTAGAAAGATTATCAGATTCCTTCTCAGTCCTCAGATACTGCCTCTACCGCTCCAGATTTTTCAAGTTGAGACAGGGGCGGGGGGGGTGAGAAAGACTAATGATGACTTCTCTTGTTTTCTCCCCCTCAAGTTTGCCAGCCATTCAACCACTGATACGGGCTCTGTCCTAGAGGGTCTG
Source organism: Trachemys scripta elegans (assembly GCF_013100865.1). Classification (NCBI taxonomy): domain Eukaryota; kingdom Metazoa; phylum Chordata; order Testudines; family Emydidae; genus Trachemys; species Trachemys scripta. The sequence continues at coordinate 244,143,001 of NC_048299.1, forward strand.
GCCAGTGCAAGTGCTGTAACTAATTTATTAAAAAGTGACAAGAAGTTGTTGTTCATATTCTAGGAAGGGTGGCTAGATTTTTTTTTAAGCTTCCCCAAGATTCTTTGGAGTCTTGGGGCAGCCTCAGAGATGGTAAGTGGCATGTCCATTGGGACTTTTGGCCTGTGCTATAGAGGCTATGGCTATGCCATTGTGCCTTGGAAGCTAGGGAGAGGGGAGGGTAAAATGAGATTGGGAATTATTTTCCTGATCTGGCTTTCAAGTTTTGTTGAGCCTTGGAGATGCGCATCTGATAGAGGAAGTATGGCTGTCAAGTGATTTTTTTTTTTTTAAAGTGCGATTAATCGCACTGTTAAACAATAGAATACAATTTAAATATTTTTGGATGTTTTCTACATTTTCAAATATATTTCAGTTACAACACAAAATACACAGTGTACAGTGCTCACTTTATATTTATTGATTACGTGTACTTGCACTGTAAACAAAAAGAAATTGTTTTATTTTTGAATGCAATTTTGTACATAATTCTACATTTGTAAGTTCAACTTTCATGATAGAGATTGCACTACAGTACTTGTATTAGGTGAATTGAAAAATACTTGTTCTTTTATCATTGTTACAGTACAAATATTTATAATCAAAACTAATGTACCTGACTTCAATTACAACACAGAATATATATATATGAAAAATGTGGAAAAAATCCAAGATTTCATACATTTCAATTAGTATGCTATTGTTTAACAATGCAATTAAAACTGCTATCACAATTACCATATATACTCGTTTATTAGCCTGTTTGTTTATAAGCCGACCCCCCAAAATGGATAGGTAAAAATAGCAAAAATTGTATGACCCTTTCATAAGCTGACCCTATATTTCAAGGGTTGGAAAACTTTGGCTCCCGGCCCATCAGGGTAAGCTGCTGGCAGGTCAGGAGGGGCTCCATGCCTGCAGACGCTCCAGGTAAACAACATGACAATGTATTAGATATTCAATTCAATGATTCCATAGAGTTTAAAATTATCAAATTTTGGTGTAAACCCATTTATAAGCCAACCCCCACTCTGATGCGTCACTTTTTTACCCAAAATATTTGGCTTAGGAACGAGTATATACAGTAATTTAATTTTTTTTTAGTTAATTGCACGAGTTAACCCTTCCTATTAGGGCTGTCGACAGTTAACAGGGTAAACTTAGGCACAAGCATGATAGTAATCTCCTCTACATCCCCTTTAGGCTGTCCTGACTCTGGATGACTTAGCATATAGAGAATGGCCTTAGTCAAAAAAGCAAAGGGCAGACCAGCAAAATTCATTGTGATGTTATTCACCAAGACGGTCCACCAAGCAGTGTTGCAGGAGTGCAAGGAAGTACTGAGCTATACCAGTGGGGAAAGCTGTGCAGCTAGTCCTCATAATTAAGGCTACAATTTAGTCACAGGTATTTTTAGTAAAAAAGTCATGGACAGGTCACAGGCAATAACCAAAAAGTCATGGCCAGTGATCTGCCTGTGACTTTTACTAAAAATATCCTTAACTAAATCTTACCTGCTTGGGTGGGGTAGGTGCTCGAGTTGCAGCCTGTGGTGCTGCTGCTGCTCCCAGACTGTTGCCTGGGGCCGCCGAAGCAACAGCCAGTGCAGCTGTGGAAGTCACAGAGGTCCTAGAAAGTCACGGACTCTGACTTCCGTGAAAGATTCACAGCCTTACTCATAATCTTCCAACAAAAATTAGGAAAAAATTTCCAGCCTTAGAGTTTGCTTTATCTCCCTTGCAGACACGTTGAAAAAGAAGAGAATGATTTATTGGGTTCTGCAATGGCTGCCTGAAGCATTCATGGTTACCAGTCTAAGAATGCATCTTACAGGAGAGCTGTACTCTTCACATAAGAATGGCCATGCTGGGTCAGACCATAGCCCAGGATCTGGGCTTCTGACAGTGACTCATGCCAGCTGCTTCAGAGGGAACAAACAGAACAGGGCAATTATTGAGTGATCCATCCAGGGGCAGCTCTAGGCACCAGCTAAACAAGCTGGTGCCTAGGGCGGCAAAATGCCGAGCTACCAGCTCCCGCCTGGGGGGTAAGTGGCCGCTGCCCGCAGGAGAGCAGCGCGAACAAGCCAAGGAGCAGCCCGTCCTCTGCAGCCAGGGCCGGGCCGCGCTACCGGCTCCGGCTGGGGGGTGGGCACTGACAGCAGGAGAGCGGCGGGAGCCAGTAGCACAGCCCTGCCCCGGCTTCAGAGGACGGGCCACTCCTCCACGCCGCTCTCCCGCGGGCAGCGGCCACCTCCCCCTCAGGCGGGAGCCCCGGTAACGCAGCCCTGCTCCGGCTGCAGAGGATGGGGGAACATGGCGCCCAGGCGGTCCGCTCCTCCTCGGCTTGTCCCCGCCTCTGCCTCCTCCTCTCTGCGCCGCCTCCTGCCAGGGGAGGGGAGAGGCGAGTGGAGCGGCAGCCCGGGCTGAGCCCAGCTCGTGCCAGGGCCAAGGCAAAGCCCAAGGATGAGCAGGGCTGGGATCCAGCAGCAGCCCCAACCCCTGGCCCTGGGAGTGGCGATGACCAGAGATGACTCCACCTCAGGCCAGATCTGCAGCAAGGTAAGAGTCGGGCCAGGCGGGAGGGTCCCCAGGACCCCTGGGGAGCTTCTGCCTGCTGGAGCCCCAGAGGCTGCTGCCTCCCTCCCCAGCCCCTCACAGCACTCCAGTGCCTGGAGTCTCCTTCTGCCTCCCCCCTGCAGGGGGCGAGCAACCTGGCAGAGAGGGGCAGCATCTGTCCAGCAAGCCCAGCACCTCTTCCTTGGCTCCTCCAACCACAGAGCTCTCTCCATTGCATGCCCCTCGGGCTCCCAGCTGGGCGGCCTCAGCGCTGGGCAAACACCAGCAGGGCTGGGTCCAGTGTGTATCCGAGCTTGTGGGGAGCTCTCTTGCCCCAATGACTAGCGCCTTATCTACGGCAAGTACAGTAGTGCAATAGGAGCGTGACGTGAAAAATATCATGTCATGTTGTGACACGGTCACTCAAATCACAATTACGTGTGTGCACTGTGCTGCCCTATCGGCGCCATTTGCACTAATTTCCGTTTTGCGTTGGTGCTAGTGGTTATAGGGCTAAAATGCCGGGACAAAAACGAAAGCTACTTTCTGGTGCTGCTTACCAGCAACAAAGAGAGAAACAGCAAAAAATTAGGAGGAAAAAAAAAAAAAAATAAAAAAAAAAAAAAAAAACTTCTCTCATACTTCAAAAAAGTATTTTAAAAAAGTCGACAATCAAGGAGAAAGCTCTAAGCAACGCATTGAAGGTGATTATTCATCAACTGATGAAGACCGATTGAACCAAAGATTACCTTTATCAACTGATAAAGGTAAACAACAATCTGACCAAAGATTATCTTCACTAACTGATAAAGATGAACAATCACAATCCATCCAAAGATTTACTACTTCAGCTGTAGAGTCCAGAAATGAAGAACTGTTATCCAAATCTAAAACTGAAGAACCATTATTGGAAGGTGGAGAGACTGACATAGGATTGGATCCAAGTACATGGCTGACAATAATTACTGATACAATGTGAATTATTATTGTGAAAAAAAGGCCCTTCAAAACCAGATCCTACATTTGAATATCCATTTAAAAGAGTCAAATTGTCAATTTATACCATCCAGTACGAAGAAAAAAAAATGAAAAATGGGGAACAAATTAATAGATCGTGGTTAGTGTATTCACAGACCAAAGATGTAGTTTTTTTTGTTTTTGCTGCAAACTGTTCTGTAACTCGGACATTTTTCTGGCAACTGCAGGTTTTAATGACTGGCGAAATTTGCATCAGCATTTGAAAACATCAAAAAATCATTTATGCTCATTGACAAATTGGATTGAGCTCTCAAATAGATTACGTACTGGTACAATAATCGGTGCAGTACAGCAACGTCAACTAAATTCAGAAATTCTACGTTGGCAAGCAGTGTTGGAAGTTTACTGGCAATCATTAATTTCCTAGCCGAACGGTGCCTCGCATTCCATGGATCCTCAGATATTTTATATGAGAACAATGGAAATTTCTTAAAATTGGTTGAGTTATTGGCAAAATTTGATAATGTTATGGCTGAGCATGTACGAAGAGTGAAAGATGGAGAGATTCACACCCATTATTTGGGTAAAAATACACAAAATGAGATAAAAGAATTAATTTCTAATGGAGTGCGTAATGAAATTTTATCGAATTTGAAACATGCCAAATATTACTCAATTATAGTTGATTGTACTCAAGATCTGAGCAAAAGACAATAGTTTTACGATTTCTGAAAACTGATGAAAATGCATAAGTGAAAATTTGTGAACACTTTCTAGAATTTATACCAGTGAACGAAACCACTGGGAAAGCCCTCACAGATGTAATTCTACAGAGATTGGAACACTATGGAATACCTTCAGAAAATATGCGCGGCCAAGGGTACGATAACGGCTCAAACATGCGAGGACGACATGCAGGTGTACAGCAAAGAATATTGAATTTAAACAATCGAGCTTTCTTCATTCCTTGCCACGCGCATTCGCTAAATCTGGTTGTCAGTGATGCCGCCAAATCATCTAAAGATGCCGTTTCATATTTTACCACAGTGCAAGCAATTTACAACTTTTTTAGTGCTTCCACACACCGTTGGGCAGTCTTGAAGAAGCATCTTGAACAAAAACTCACACTTAAACCTCTGAGTCAAACTAGATGGGAAAGCAGAATAGAAGCTATTAGACCATTCCGATATTCATCAGGAGAGATTTACGATGCACTATTTGAAATAAGCCAGGACTTGTCATATGATCCTTCATTTCAACATGAAGCTGAAACATTGAAACTGCATCATTTTCTGAGCCAATGTTCATGTTGCGCGGTTATTTGGCACAATATTCAAAATCAAATTAATTTGACCAGCAAAGTTATGCAGAACATAACCATAGACATATCAGAGGCAAAGATGATTTTGAATAAAATGCTGGAATATTTAAAAAATACCGTTCAGATGAAAGCAGCAACAATAGCAGAGGATCTTGATTTTGAACCAACGTTTGCACCTCAAAAATTCATTCATCCTCGGAAAAAAACAAGACAGTTTTGTTATGAGGCTCATGATGATCCTATTCTCGATCCAAACGAAAGGTTTAAAGTTGAATGTTTCTATTTTATTTTGGATGTAGATATAACTTCCATTGAAAAAAGATTTTGTCAGTTGCATGGTTATTGTGAAACTTTTGGATTTTTATACAATATTGGAAATATTAAAAATCAGTTTTCCAAAGACGACCTCATGAAGCAGTGCCAAGACCTACATTTAGCGCTCAGTACTGATAATGCTGCTGACACTGATGCAGTAGAATTGTATGATGAATTAATAGCTTTATCTGAGCTAATAAGTCCTAAAACTTCTCCTCTAAAAGTATTAGAATTTATAGCAAGAAATGATTTTTTCACTCCAAACAGTGCTATAGCATTACGCGTTCTTTTAACATTACCAGTATCAGTGGCTTCTGGTGAACGCAGTTTCTCAAAACTGAAATTACTAAAAAATTATTTGAGGTCCACCATGTCTCAAAATCGTATGTCAGGACTGGCATTAATTTCAATTGAAAGTACTATTGCAAAAAATTTAGATTTCACTGACTTATTAAAAGACTACGCAAGTATAAAAACCAGAAAAATTCAGTTCATATACATTTTTAATTTATGAGAAACTGGAAGACACTAAAGTTTTTCACTACAGTGTATAGTTGAACTCAGATTGTTTGTAATTGTGTTTTTGTTAAAATTAAATGTTAAAATTACATTAGTAGGAAATTGTTTTATTTCACTAACTACAAATTCTCTGTTTTCATTTTTTTTTTAATTTTTAAAAGTCAAAACAAAACTGCAAAGTGCAAACATGTGTAAAAGCCAAAAAAAAAAAAAAAGAACGGGGGGGGGGGGGGGCAGCCAAAATTTTTTTTGCTTGGGGCAGCAAAAAACCTAGAGCCAGCCCTGGATCCATCCCCTGTCACTCAGGTCCAGCTTCCAGCAATCAGAGGCTATAGGACACCCAGATCATGGGGTTGTGTCCCTGACCATCTTGGCTAATAGCCATTGATGGACCTAACCTCCCTGAACTTATCTAATTCTTTTTTTCACCCAGTTATACTTTTGGCCTTCACAACAACTCTGGGTAAGGAATCCAGAGGTTGACTGTGTTATGCGAATAGTATTTCCTTTTGTTTTAAACCTGCTGCCTATTAATTTCAGCCAGTCATCTCTTATTCTTGTGTAATGTGGAGAAAGTAAATAAGGAAGTGTTATTCACCCCTTCACACCAGTCATGATTTTATAGACTTCTATCATATCCCCCCTTAGTAGTCTCTTTTCCAAGATGAGCAGTCCCAGTCATTTTAAAACCGTTACTGATTCATGACTGAACATTCCCTCTTAACCAAATTAAACAGTTATGGGGTAATAGCCTTTGACAAGGTTCCCTCAAAGACTTTCTGAAAGTCCAAGTACACTATGTCAACTGAATCTCCCTTGTCCACATGTTTGTTGACTCCACCACTCCCAAAGAATTCTAATAGTATATGGGTAATCATAATAGGTATGATTTCCTTTTAGAAAAGCCATGTTGACTCTATCCTAACAAATCACATTCACCTATGTTTGATAACTCTGTTCTTTACTATAGTTTCAACCAACTGGTACTGAAGTTCAGCTTACTGGCCTGTAATAGCCAGGATTGCCTCTGGAGCTTTAAAATAAATAATGTGTTTCAATTGCTTCTTTGGTTTAGAGGCAGATTTAAAGTGATAGGTTACATACCCCAGTTGTTAGATACGAAGTTTCATATCTGAGTTCCTTCCAGAACTCTTGGGTAAATCCCATCTGGTCCTAGTGACTTACTACTGTTTAATTTACCAATCTGTTCCAACAACCTCTATTGACACCTCAATCTGAGACAGTTCCTCAGATCTGTCACCTTAAAAAAAAAAACAAAAAACAAACAAACAAACAAACAAAAAAAAAAGGTGGTTCAGGTCTGGAAATCTCCCTCACATGACCTGCAATCAAGACAGATACAAAGAACGCATTTAGGGCTTGTCTACACTGGCACTTTATAGCGCTGCAACTTTCTCGCTGGGAGCTATTCCCCTCATGGAGGTGGGTTTTTTTTTTTTAAGAGGACTGGGAGAGCTCTCTCCCAGCGCTATGCCACAACTACACAAGCCACGGTATCACTTTAACGTTGCCAGTGAAGACATGCCCTTCGTTTCTCCACAAAAAACTTTGTCTTCTTTGAGTGTTCCTTTAGCACCATGGTCCAGGGAGGTCTGGCAGGCTTCTTACTTCTGATGTACTTAAAAAAAAAAAAAAAAAAATGCTGTTACTTTGTGTGTCTTTTCGTAGTTGCTCTTCAAATTCTTTTTTGGAAGGAGAACATCCAACTGGAGCAGAGGGAAACGATCCCATAGTTGGGACCCTCCTTCCAGATGATGTTGTAGTATCCTCTTGCACTGGGAGGGAACTCCAGTTATTAGGAAGAGACCAATATTAGTAATGGGTGATTCGATCATTAGAAACATAGATAACTGGGTTTCAATGTGTTGGGGAGGAGGGCGGCATAAACGGACAATAAATGGAGTAGGAAGGGAGGCTCAGAAAGTTTGCTCAGAACAGAAGCTAGCATGGCAATATAGTGTAACAAGTCAGTTAAAATAAATACATGCCAATGTTCCCTCCATAGGATCAGCCTCCTCAGTCCCCATCTGGGTATAAATTTCTGAAAAAGACACACTAGATACCTCCCATCAAACCTGGGAATGAGTTCATATACTGACAAATCTGTTTTTAATAAAGCCTAGCTAATGGAAGAACATCCACATTTAGTACTACCCAAACATCACTGCAGCATTGAATATGTTAGCACAGTTATATAGAAGATTTACCAGAGTTTTTATTTATATATATATGCACACATACACACACAGTTTGACAAGGTAGTTAATGGCCAGAAAAGGCTAGATTGATTAAAGAAATATCACCTTATTGTCATTCAGTGATCATGAGGTAAAGAGATTTTACAAAATTAATAGCAGATGTCTGCTAATGGTACCAGAGAAAAAGTAGCAGAAAAGAGTAAATCAAAAGGCAGCTACCCCAGAATTCCATGAATTGATCTTGTTATGAATTATAGAAAAATGACTGTATGAGACATGGACATACCTATAGACCAGTGGTTTTCAACCTGTGGCCCATGGGCTGCTTGTGACCCAGTCAGCACACACTTGCAACCCACGTGACATCCTCAGGGCCATGCAGGTAGTATTGGATGTGGCCCACATCTCACACACACACAGTTGAGAACCACTGCTAGAGACACTTTGCTTTGTAACAGAACCAGAAGACAGATGAAACATCTAAAAACAATGACTGAGACCCATTTATACTGCAATATTAAAATATAAGATAACAAATTGACTGGTCTAATTTACTAGAAGTGGGCAAATAGTGCATGGAGTGTTTAAGCCATGTGAACTATAAAGAACTTTGTATTTCACACAAATTCCCAAAGTTTTCAGAAAGAAGTTGGCTAAATAAAATAAATTAATGGAGATATCCTATCTCCTAGAACTAGAAGGGACCTTGAAAGGTCATCAAGTCCAGCCCCCTGCCTTCACTAGCAGGACCAAGTACTGATTTTGCCCCAGATCCCTAAGTGGCCCCCTCAAGGATTGATCTCTCACCCCTAAGCTATTATCATCTCTCTCATCACTTATATGCCCATACATGTTAACAGTAAAAATTTTGAGTAGAATTCTGCCCTCATTTGTACACTGTGCAATCCCAGTGAAGTCAGTGGAGTTGTATAGAATGTGAGAACAGAATTAGTCGCTTTATATTTGCATATATGGATATCCCACTACCAAATGTGACTGAGTAAGATAATAGTAAAGCCCACAAATTCTGTTGCTCTATATGCGTCTTCATATGTTACAATGATTCGTAGCAGAGTTGATAGGCTAAGTTCATTTTAATAAATGACAGGTGACCCTCAAAAAAGAAAAAAAAAGTTAAGAAAAGCAACTTGTGCTCTCTTTTCTATTACTATTCTGCGAATGTTCACAGACCCATAAAAACTGCTTATTTTAAAAATGTAAGAGGGAAGACAGGAGTATGAATGGGAATTACACACAGTTCACGTGTTGGGAAGGAATCATTCCTGGATTATTATTTTTTTAAAACTTAAGTTTATTTACAGACAAGTTTAAGTCATCTCAGTGAAAAAAAAAAAAAAAAAAGCTGAGTCAGAATTTTATGGCTGCTGATAGCATTCGTTTGAAATGGGGATGAATAATTTAAAGTGGATGCCAGGGCACTTTTTCCTTCTACTACTGTTAAAATTAATATAACTGAAAGATTAAAGAGGGTAAAAAAAACCCACTTACTGTAGAACCACAAAACAAAGATTCTCAGGAAGATTCAGAGGCAAATGTAGTGGCTGGAACCATTTCCAGTCACTTTTTAAAACTAATGACTTGATTTCAAATGTGATAGTGTCCTTTTAAGTAAAGAGGAAGGAAAGTATCAAGTTAAGCTTCACACGCAGATGTAGGAAACACTGTTGAAAGTGCAGATAGAAAAATGCAACTCACAACTATTATAAAAATAGTTCACTGAAAAGAAATTAAAGTAGATATACCAAACAAATTAAAAAACATCCTTGGACTCTTTAACATTCATAATGAAAAGGCAGGTATTCAGTTTCCTGCTGTTAAGACCACTTCTCCTTTTCTTGTTTAAGCTCTCACCCTGCCCCAAGTTCCCAGTAAAAAGCTATAGTGGTCTAGTATGTCTATTGGACTGCGTCATATGCAGCTCTCTGAAGGACTCAGGTTTGAGAAATAAGAGTGTTACAAGTCAGTTTTAGTTTCTGGATTCTTTCAGACCCTTGAGGACCATGGTTTGTTTCTCCACAAAGCAAAGGGAGGAGAGGGGATGGACCCTCACAACATCCATGGAGCTCCAGAACATTCACTAAAAGACCCTGCTATCTTTGAACTAAATTCCAAGTCTTCCACACATCCCCCTGGCAATATGTCTCTTTCAGCAGCTGCCTCTACAGGCAGGCATACGTGCATGCGCTCATGCAGACACACTCATCCCTACACAAGTCTAGTGATTAGAATCTATTTATGTTATTAGACATATGCCACCACCCTCGCAAATCACCATGGCATCGAAGAATCTCTGAAAGTATTACAAAAGCAAAAATAGTCACTCTGGTTCTTCCCAGCCAATAGGATAAATAGGTTGATTAGACTGGGGGGTGAGAGCAAGAATAGTTTGACACTTCAGATTACTTTTTTTAGGGTGTCTCTATAAAGCAGCTAAGAGATTGTTTCCCAGCATGGATAGACAGACACTCTAGCACTGATCAAGCTAGCACACTAAAGCTAGTAGTGGGACCATGGCAGCACAGACAGTGACTTGGGCTATTTAAAGCCAAAACTCATTTCCCATTAAAATCCTGAATTTTCAGATCTCTTCTCCCACTAAAGAAACAAACCTATGCACCCTGTGACAAAGTTCCTCCTCTATCTTGGTGGGTCTTGTGCTTACTGGCAGATTTTCGTGCCTCAGAGATTCACCATGTGGGTTGGGGAACAGCCCAGAGACCTTCCCCTCTGGGAGAACCCACAGTCCAGGTCAATTGGGAGGTTTGGGGGAACCTGGGCCCACCCTCTACTCCAGGTTCCAGCCCAGGGCCCTGTGGACTGCAGCTGTCTATAGTGCCTCCTATAACAGCTGCATGACAGCTACAACTCCCTGGGCTACTTCCCCATGGCCTCCTCCAAACACCTTCCTTATTCTCACCACAGGACCTTCCTCCTGGTGTCTGATAATGCTTGTGCTCCTCAGTCCTCCAGCAGCACACACTCTCAGCTCCTTGTACCCTTGCTCCCAGCTCCTCACACTCCCACCACAAACTGCAGTGAGCTCCTTTTTAAAACCCAGGTGCCCTGATTAGCCTGCCTTAATTGATTCTAGCAGCTTCTTAATTGGCTCCAGGTGTCTTAAATAGCCTGCCTTAACTGGTTCTAGCAGGTTCCTGATTACTCTAGTGCAGCCCCTGCTCTGGTCACTCAGGGAACAGAAAACTACTCATCCAGCAACCAGTATATTTGCCCTCTACCAGACTCCTGTATCTATAAAACCAGGGAGAGGAGGTTGGCCGATGGAGTCTCCTGTGACTGCGGGGCCTATTTCCGGTCCTCCGTTCGTTCACGTATCCGGGCAGAGTTCCTCTGGGCGGCGTCCACTGGCTCCCTTGACACCTTCAAGGAGCAGTGGGCGCTGTCCGGGGTTCTCTGCTCGGTGTCCCCGTCAGGTTCCCTTCTTTTGACCCTTTGACCTCACTCCTGTCCCTGTTCTTTTATTAGTTGTCCCCTGTAATTTTTTGGTCTCCAGGTCCTATGGACCCCCCCTTAGGCTGGGGGGGATCCTTTAGCAGTGGGTGGGCTTTGCCCGCCCACATCCTGGATCCCAATAGGACCAGACTCCTGTACCCCACTGGTCTGAGTCTCTCACAACCCCTAACGTAGACCACATTCTCAGCCAATAGGTGAATTTTTTTCTCCCTGGGAAATATAAGGGGGAGGGGGGATTTCAGAAAAACTCCCTACAAGTTTTGCTACTGACATTTTGACTCATCATGACTCTGAATCAGTAAGGTACTGAAGCACATGAGTGGTCCCCCTAAAGTCAATGGTGCTACTCATATGCTTAAAGTTAAGTACATGCTTGAGTACCATGCTGTCTCAGGGCCTAAATCTCCAAATTGGCTTGGTCTACAATCTTAAATGTAAGGTGCTTCACTACCTATGCATTAGATTAGAAGCACCGTATAAGCAGTATTTTATGAGGATGCAGACAGGAAAATTTCAGAAGAGTGGTTTTGTTTGGACAGAGAATCAGTTGGATGCCAAATAGTATTGCCTTTGCAGATCAGAAGGCTGGGAATGCTAGTTTCATCCACAAAAGTGGTTTAATGTCTACAGCGAGCAAATAAGTGTCAGACCTCTTGTTCCTTGCCAAATTTTGCTAATTCACACAATTTTAAGTCACACGTCTTGAAATATTTGGTATCTTTTGTATAGCCCCAGCTCCTGAAGTTATGTAAATACAGAAGACCCGGAGCCAGTGAGGGACCCGCTGCCAAAGACTCGGAGTGCCGCCCGATGAGTACAAGCGCCGCAGCAGATGATGCCTTTTTTTTTTTTTATGTCCACTCCCCCGCTTTGCCCCAGGCCCCCTGAATCCTCTGGGTGGCCCTGGTTTAGGGTCTGAACCTGCAACCAGAGTAAACAAAACTCCCACTGAAGTCAGTGGAAGTACAGTCCAAGACTGCAAATTTTGGGCTTAGTTTGTTAGTACTTGTAAAGTGCTATGAGGTTCTGGAAGGGCTATAGAAATATAAGGTGGTTTTTGTTTTGTTTTTAATAGATACTATTCATTTCACCTGGGAAAAAAGTAGAATATAAATTCTCAATGGATTAATTTTAGATTGTGCAGTTGTATCAGTATTTGACAGACTTGATGAACCAATGTAGCTGTATTTCTAGTATAGGCAACAGATAGTCAATGAAGTAGCAATGGGTTCCAAACAATGTGTAAATAGTGAGCAAAATCCCAAATCAAAAGACTTAAAGAAGTTGGTATTAGATTTAATATATGCCAGATAAAACAAAAAGCACATGCACCTAAAAACAAAACAAAAACAAAAAAAACACTCAAAGTTGTCATTAATATATACAACTTTTGTTTTAAAATATTTATGATTTTACATAAGAACACGAAAGTTGCCATGCTGGATCAAAACAGAGTCATCTAGTTCTGTAACCCTCTCTCTAACAATAACCTGGTAACAGATGCTTCAGAGGAAAGATACAAGAAAGCTGGCAATCAGCAGTCATAGGATAACCTGCTCCCAAAGAAAGTTTCTTCCTAACTCCCCACCCAATCAGTTTGGCTGGGTGTTTGCCCTGACGCATGATGGTTCCTATAACTTAATATATGCAGTGTTGATAACTCTCAAAACTATATTGCTATCCTTGTGATATTTAGGCCTGGTCAACAGAGAGATTTTGTACAATTATAGCTACTTCTGTTAAAGAAAATACTTGTATGGTACTATTCCCCTTCCTCTACTCATCAATAAGCTATAGTGGTATAAGCATTTTATACTACTATCATTGCATCCACACTAGGGTGAGCTGTACTGCATTAACTATACCAACACAGGTAAGGCAGTATAACAACGTTTGTGATTTGACAGAGCCTTGGTGTTTTACATAAAGCAACAACTCCTGGAATCAAGTTTCTAGTCTTCGTGGTTGTGGAGAAAAGCCTAAAGACATGACGCCTAAAGGCTCAAAATTCAAAATGTATTTAATTATCACGATATGGGGGGGACCTAACTCATGATTTTGGGGCATTTGGGGTTGTCAATACTGCAACAGTAAGGGTTTTTTGTTTTAAGTTTCTAATTTTGGATGTTCCTGATTTATTTGAATAAATCTCTCTAATTATGAGATGAGGCTATTTTAACAGTGCTTTTCAGATAAAAGCTCCAGCCAAATAGTTTGGATGAGGTCCATAGCTTTTATTATTGTACTGTTATAGTCTAATAAAAATTCTGGATAATACATTAGCTGCAATTAGCTTCAGATGCTTACAAAAATAGTTTATGAAAAGCTTTTCTCCAGAAGAATCACAATTAAAATGGAGTGGTGATGATAAATCATGATTTATCAATTCCCTATCCTCCAAAAACAATTAGGTATCCTAAAGCTATATTTCACTGCCAGCGGCTTTTATTTAGTATTACTGACTGCTGCTTGTAGCCAACAGAACATTCACATATTCTCCTGGCTTCTGCTGTGTCTTAGACTTGGGCAACTTTTTTTAAAATGAGATCTTAAAGGGAGCACTGAAAAAGCAGGATCTTTCAAATGTAAGAGCAATATACTTTACCAATATAGTCTCTAAATCAGGGGTTCTCAAACTGGGAGTCGGGATCCCTCAGGGAGTCACGAGGTTATTACATGGGGGGGGGGGGGGTCAGCTTCCACCCCAAACCCTGCTTTGCATCCAGCATTTACAACGGTGTTAAATATATTAAAAAGTGTTTTTAATTTACAAGGGGGGTTGCTATTTGAAAGGGGTCACCAGTACAAAAGTTTGAGAACCACTGCCCTAAATGGTGCACTGTGATACTTGCCCAGAGCCTGACTAAAGTTAGTGGTTATCCACCCATGTCACATTACACGGCAGGATTGGAGACACAGGCAGAGTACTGGACAACTTGGATGCCATATGGATTTAAGTTATTACAGAAAAAAAGTTGATATTTCAGGTCACTAATAATCTAGTACAAATGCTATATGTAGTAGTATTATGAAATGATGTCTATATACCCTTCTCTTTCCCTTTCCTTCATTTTAGGTATATTTTAGACGAAGGGTCGGGGGGAAGACTTTCCTTCCCTTTGACCTGCAAAAATCCAATGGCTAAACTCAATTAGAAAGATAATTTCAACTAGAAAACTTTACTGTTAGTAACAAGGCCCCTGCCATACCTATTTAAGAAGGGGAAGAGTATAAGGGCTCTCTTATGCAGCTATGCGACCTCACCCTCAAACATATCATTTCCTAATTTCCTCACATAGTGGGGTGGATTGGGAGGAGAAGGGAACTTTCTTAAAGTTATTTTAAGGCTGGGCACATGTGTCAATTTCTCCCTCAGAATTAGTTTTAAAAATACAGAGTTTAAAGCCAGAAGGAACCATTGACCAGAGTTTCTCAAATTTCATTGCACCACGACCCTCTTCTGACAACAAAAATTACTACATGACCCCAGGAAGGGGTACCAAAGCCCAAGCCCCACTGCCGCAGGCAGGGGGCCAAAGCTCAGGCACTGCTGCCTTGAGGGACACCAAAGCATGAGGGCTTCAGCCCTGGGCGGTGGGGCTCAGACTTTGGTTTCAGCCAAAAGCCCCAGCAAGTCTAACGCCAACCCTGGCAACCCATTAAAATGGGGTTGCTACCCATTTTGGAATCCTAACCCGCAGTTTGAGAACTGCTGCATTAGACCATGTAGTCTGAACTCCTGTATCTCTCAGATTTAGTTTCATCCCATCAGCCCTCTGTGGAACCCAATAAGGGTTTGGCTACACTTGGAAATTTAGCTATTCCAGAATAATATACCTTTTCTGATTTAGCTTAATCCATTAGTTAAGATATACAAGGCCAACACTTAGAAAAGAGCAGATTTGATTTAGAAGTAATCAAGATAAAAATATGGAATCCCCAATGTCATTTGTAGTCAGGTTCAGACTAGAACTGCATTCAAAGGAGGTTTGTTACAGTCTCCTCGCCATCCCCAAAACCAGTTCTAGAGACAGAAGAGTGAGACATTATGATTTTCCTCCTGGATTAGTTTTAGTGTTGGGTGTTTTTATGATCTCCTCCCCCACCCCTCCACTCATAGGGAATAAACTAAATTTGTAAGAAGCAAAGGTTAATTCCTGAGCTGGGGGAAGAATAACTTTAAGGCTTGGGGGAGGGGGTGCATTTTACCAATTCTGTATTCCCACGCCCCACGGAATTAGTGCTAAATTGTGCAAGCACATGTCAGTCTTCATATCTACCCTAACATGGGGTGAATGCCAAGGCTTGGGGAGAGGGAAGACCAGGGTCTCTCCCCCCCCCAACCCTCCCATGGGCGAGGTGGGTAGTGCCAAGCCTGGGGGGAGAGGAGAATCTCCCCTTCCCCATGAGGGGTTAGTGCTAAGGCTGGGGGGGGGGGAAGGATCAATACCTCTCCCCCCCCATAGGAGGGTGATGTCTCTTCCCGTCGCCCTAAGTGGGGAGAGAAGGGGGATACCAGGAGGGCGGGGCCGCCCGTAGCCCCGGTGGTGCCTAGCGAGGCCTAGCCCCAGCTCCTGCCCCCACCCACCAGATCACGCCGCCAGCTGCTCCCATTGCCAAGGCAGGGAGGGGACTCGGTACCTTCTCGGTGCTGCCTGCTCCATGCTGCTGCTGTTGGGTGGCGGCGCGCTGAGCCGTCAGCCGCGACGCGAGTGTCGCCTGACAGGACCCGCCGGCCCCCCTAACTCCACACAACTTTCCGGCAACTCTGGGACTAGCCCTTTAAATGCGATTCGCCCCCTCCCCACTGGGGTCGGATGCCGGACTCTCACACAAACGCCACCAACTCCTACCCTGCTAGCTGCCCCAGACCTGCCCCTTTCATTGGTTACTAGCGGCACAAAGACAAACACTGATTGGATGCTAATCAAGTCACTCAGCACCTTAGAAAGCGGAAGAAAAAGTCCCTCAGCCCGCACTGAAGCGGCTTAGGGAGGGCTGTTCGTGTCCTGGGAAGAGCGAGCGGACCTGCGTCGGGAGGAGGCGGGGCGGCCAGCCGGCCGGCGTAGAACTGTTAGTTCCCAGCACGCGCCGCTCGACAGCTGGTAACCGGGAGGAGCGGCGCATGCTGGGAGATATAGTCTCCAGCGGCAACAGCCAACTGCTGCCTGTTCTGCCCGTGAGGACGGTGGTCTGAGGGACCCACCCGCGTGATTGCCGCGGGCCGGGCACGGACATCCCTGTGTCGGGGCCCCTCGGTCACCCCCTTACGCTTCCCTGGCTGGAGAAGCGACACTGCCGGACAAGTGCTTGGCAGAGCTTAATTGTGGTAGATCGAGATAAAGCTGCGTTGTCCCTGAGATGCCCCGGGCTCGCTGTCCTTCAGAGCGAGCTTTACAGCCCCAGCGAGGGAGAGTCAAGGCTGAAGAGGGAGACGTTCCAGGTGGTGTGTTAGGTCATTGCCAAAAACAGGGACGCTCATCTTCGGACCTTGACTACAATAGTCCAGGTTTTTAATCCACGCAACACTTAATAGTTTGATTTAAAATGTACGCTGCTTAAATAGTGCATATGAAACACTTAAATCTCCTAATTCATACTAAAGTCTAGTCCACGTGAGAGGTCTATAGGCAATACAAACCAGTGGATGTTAATATAAACAATTATTTGCTGAAACCTGGATGGTTGGAGATTCCACAGGAGATTCCAGTTCATAAGAAAAAAGAAAACAATACAACAATGTTTATTTTGCATGTCACCTTGTCATAGTGATTGATCAGCCGTTTGAAAAAACACTTTATAGTACATGAGGGGTAGCTGTGTTAGTCTGTATCCACAAAAACAACTAGGAATCCAATGGCACCTTAAAGACTAGCAGATTTATAAATCTGTTAGTCTTTAAGGTGCCACCGCACTCCACTCTGTAGTACAAATATTACCAATATTTGGTTTGTATATTATTTCTATTACATTTACAGCAAACTAAAGTAATCAGATTCAAAAATAAATAAATAAAGTTAAAACACAAACAATACATTCAATGAATGTAAAAAAAAGTAATTGAATTTAACTGAATTAATTTGAAGATAAACCATAGATAAAAAATTCAGATTCCACATTTCATTTAATATCTAATTTAGTTTCACATTTTATTCATGTGCTTTATTATATTGCCATGCAGCCCCCTTTGCTTTTCTTATAATTTCTTTTGGTGGCTCTAACTTGAAACATAGCTCAGGATTTGCCAGCTTCACTTGGGGAAAAAAAACAGGGGACAGTGTCCCATCTAGTCCAAGGTTTGCTCTGAATGGTGTCTTAATTTTTTTTTAATAAGACTGAACACTCCTCTCCTGCATTTGAGGGGAGTAAAACTAAGATAAGCCTGGCAACCTTGCACTGTAATGGGAATTTGAGAAAACCACTAGGGCTTTTGACACTGCTAAGATATACCCACAGTGTCCATCCTGTACTGCACATTGTATTGTTATCTGTGTCAGTTTGTAGTGCTGTCTCCTCCCATACACACTGAGGAATATCTGATTTCTGCATCAACTGGTAATCAACAAACTCCTCTTACAGCTTCTCTATCTCAGGTAACCTGCTCTTAAAAACCTACAATGACAGAGATTCAATAACCTCCATAGGCAATTTATTCCAGTGCTTAACTACCTGGACAACTAGGAAGTTTTTCCTGATGTCCAGCCTAAACACCCTTTGCCAAAATTTAAGCCCATTGTTTTTTGTCCTATCCTCAGAGGTTAACGAAAATCATTTTTCTCCCATCTTCTTGTAACAACATTTTATATACTGGAAAACTGTTATGTCCCCACTCAATCTTCTCTTCTCCAGACTAAACAGACCCATTTATTTCAATCTTTCCCCATATAAGCTTTCTAGACTTATAATCTTTTTTGTTGTTCTCCTCTCGACTTTCTCCAGTTTGTTCACATCTTTCCTCAAATGTGGCACCCAGAACTGGACACAATACTCTAGTTGCAGCCATATCAGTGCAGAGTAGAGCAGGAGAATTACTTCTCGCATCTTGCTTATAACACTCCTGTTAATACGTCCCAGAATGATGTTCGCTGTTCATTTGTTTTTTTGGGGGGGGAAACAGTGTTACACTGTTGACCCATATTTAACTTGTGATCCACTATGACCCCCAGATCCCTTTCTGCAGTACTCCTTCCTAGGCAGTCATTTCCCATTTTGTACGTGTGCAACTGATTGTTCCTTCTTAAGTGGTGTACTTTGTATTTGTATTTTAATCCTATCCTCCAAAGCACTTGCAACTTCTCCCAGTTTGGTATTGTCCGCAAATTTTATAAGTGTACGCTCTATACCATTATCTAAATCATTGATGAAGATATTGAACAGAACCAGGCCGAGGACTGATCTCTGCAGGACCCCACTTGATATGCCCTTCCAACTTGACTCTGAACCACTGATAACTATTCTCTGGGAGCAGTTTTCCAACCAGTTATGTGCTCACCTTATAATAGCTCCATCTAGGTTATATTTCCCTAGTTTGTTTATGAAAAGGTCATGTGAGACAATATCAAAAGCCTTACTAAAAATCAAGATACCACATCTACCACTTCCCTCCGATCCACAAGGCTTGTTACCTTGTCAAAGAAAGCTATTAGGTTGGTTTGACACAATTTGTTCTTGATAAGTAACAGTCAACATAGATTTATCACCTTCTAGGTCTTTGCAAATTGATTGCGTAATTATTTGCTCCATTATCTTTCTGGGTACAGATGTTAAGCTGACTGGTCTGTACTTTCCTGGGTTGTCCTTATTCCCCTTTTGATAGATGGGCAAATATAGGGCCCTTTTCCAGTCCTCTGGAATCGCTCCTGTCTTCCATGACTTTTTGAAGATAATCACTCAGATATCTCCTCAGCCAGCTCCCTGAGTAGTCTAGGATATATTCATGCCACATTAAATATTTGCACATTTAAAAAATAAGGAAATCCAAAAATCATTGCTATACCTATACAAACTAATACTTACTCCTGAGGGAATTCTGCACCAAAAAAATTAAAAATTAAGTGCCAAAAAAATTTGCACACAATATTTTAGAATTCTACACATTTTATTTGTCAAATAAATTTGGAGGCTTCAGCATGGCAGCGGGGAGCACAGGCCACCGGCTGCACAGAGGTGGGAGATCACCCTGCAACTCCTCTCCCACCCATGACACAGGTAGCTTTTCTGCATGATATTACCGATCACTTGAATTCCCTCAACTTGCAGCTCCAAGGCGGTCTAAGCAGTGTTGTGAATCTGTTTGAAGAAGTGTGTGTCTTTCAGAGGAATCTTGAACTCTTTCAGACAGACATAACAGGAAAGATGTTGCAGTTTCCCACATTGCATGTTGTTGCTACAAATGAAACCAATGAAAACGATGCAAGAATTCCTAAACAATTGGACTGAAAGTTTTAAAATGTGATTTGAGAATTTTAAAATTCCAAAGGATTTGCTTTTATCTGTTTGTGATCCATTTGTTGTCTCTGCCAATGAGCCTTGCCCTTCTGAAGCAAAGAACATTCTTGATTCAACTGATGAAGGTGCCTTTCAATTAGAAATTTTAAGGCTCCAGAGCTCAGATGTCTTGAAGACAAAATTGAGAGAAGTAGGACTTTGTGATTTCTGGACTCAATATGCTGACCAGTTTCAGAATAGATCATGCTATCTATCTTTTAACAATGTTCAGATAAACATACCTCTGCAAATCTGAGTTTTCTACCATAAACATTAAAAAACCAACACTGCAGTTACCTGGCAGATTAGCATCTTCACCAGTGGATGCCCCTTGCCCTGGACTCAAACAAACCTCTCTTCACAAAGTTTGCCAGAGATCATCGATACCACTTCTCCAATTAGAGATTGCCACAAACATAGGTAATAATTTTGATCTATAATCTTTGTTAAAATATAGGAACACTAATACTTATGTTGCAGTCAAGGTCTTCTGTTCCAAATGCTCTTCCCCTTTCTCACCTGCCAAAACCTCCAGCTTTCCCTAGAGAGTTTCTAAAATTTAGTTATGCATTCTCAATGTAAATGAAGGGACAATAAATTGAATTCAATGTCAAAAATAGATAAAAAAGAATAATATGCTACATGATCAATTATTAATTTTTATAGTCACTTACCTAAACTTCAGTAATTTTTACCCCAATATATTGGAGTAATCCATGCAGTCCCACCTCTCCCCTAGCCATGTGAGCTTGGGGACCTTGCTACAGAAGTCAGCTCCAACTTGCTGTAGAGTATGGTAATAAGCCAGCAGTGCTCATTAATGAGCCAGTATGCCCACTACAGTATTGTTTATAGCTAGGGAGATAGAGATATGGTTTGCACTTGAAAGGGGAAAAACAGAGTACCTCTGAATCCACTCCCTAGCCCTACCTATCCAGTGAGGGAGATCTGGAGACATGTGCTATTGGATCACTGGTATCTAGACAACATGAAGGTGAAAAAGTTGGTGGATAATATACAGTGGTACTCCCACAGTTTCTACCAATGGTAGAGCTACAGCAGAGTTTGCAATAGTAGGGGATCTTAAGAAAAAGTTTTGTGTAGACCCAGCCTAAAACCTGGCAGAGGATCATTGAATGGCTGTTTTTCCTTTCAAGTAGCTGATTCAATCCCCCAGATTACAAATATGTATTAGCATTCATTCCTCTGAAGAATTAGCAGTAACACCAAACAACTTCCTCCGTTCCATTCAACCCCCATTCCACCGCAGACCCTGCCCCCACTCCACCCCTTCCCAGTCTCTTCCTGCCCTCAATCTTTCCCCTCCCCTCAGCACCTCCTGCACACCACTGAACAGCTGATCCATGGCACATGGGAGACAGAGGGGGAGGAGCTGATTGGCAAGGCCACTGGAGGGGGTGCTGATCCAAAGAGCGGCTGAGCACCTACTATTGTTTTTTTCCCCTGTGGGTGCTTCAAACCCGGAGCACCCATGGAGTCGCCATCTATGACAACAAATACAGGGGTTTTTTTAAGAGGAATATAATATTATACTGGAGCACATGAACTAAAAGTTACAGGATGTCTTATTTGCATAGAAGTCATAATAAATTTCACAGGACAAAAATTTGAAAACTTCAGTTTTATGTTTTTAAAGGTGTTACTAACAAATATTTAAAAGTAAAATTAAGTCAGTCTGTCTCCTTTTAGAAAAGTTATTCACAGACATAATGTAGATGTTTGTATATTGATTAATATACAAAAACACCTGATCTAACTCCATTAAAATCAATTGAAAGAAGCCAATTTATTTCAAGGGGTTTTGGATCAGGTGTTAAATGCCTAAGTGATGTGCATTAACTAAAATGTGTAATATTTGGAATAACTAGTTTAACAAATTGTCAATAAATTGTTTCCATATCTTTTGTGTTGCAGTTGTCCAACAGTAAACTGGGATTTTGAAAGTTAAGAAAAAGGCCTTGGATAGAATCCTGACTTGTTTATATAGAAGATAAGGAGAACCAACTTCTGCATGTACTTTTTCTATTGCCCAAAAGGGAACAAAAAATCCTAGCTATCATGTCTAACATGAAGTAACCTTGCAGGCTTATCTAAGAATGTTATGTATTTCCTTAACCTTTTCAGTCATAAAATAGTTATAAATATACCAGATATTATAAAGGGACACTGACAACTTAAGTTTGGCTCAAAATTTAGCTTTGTTTAAAAAAAAATTTACAAGAGCCTAGGAGTAGTAATGTTTCCATTATTTTTTCCTGAACTACACTGAAGTTAGTTTTTAAACAAACATTTCTTGCAGTGTTTTTACAGCCTAAGTATGTGGTGTAAAGAGAAATTGACCATAAAAGAGTAGAATTGACCCTATTGATTTTCTTTGTCTAAGTTGTGCTACAAAAAGAAAACAAGCAGCAAATTTAGGGCCAGAGTCTGACACCATTTATTCCTATTGAAATCAGTGTGAATACTCATGGAGTATGGTCCTGATCAATACAAGGAAGGGTGGCAGAGTAAGAAATTAGTTGGGTTTCCTAAGTTACTTTAATAACCAAAGTATTAATGCTACAGGTAAGGATATTTGTTTGTTCATATAGGATTTTAAGTTGACTGATCATTTAACTTCAAGTCTTAATACCATCTGCTATTTTTCCTATTATGCTATAATATATTAAACAACTTTGAAACAGAATAGGATGTATATTGAGCATTATTGTTGGCAGCTAACTGGAAAAAGAGGTTCTAATCTGTACTACAATGGCACCAGTTTTGCTCTTGATATTTAAGGGTCACCATCAACTTGGTTACTCTTATTTTTGTCTGGAAAATATTTACCTCCTATTGTTAGTAATAGGAGGTAAGATTACTATGAACTTGTCTATGCTAGAGACATTTACCATGCTAGGACATATTTCCCTTCCCCCGCCCCCTCTTAATTGCTTGTTCCCCTTCACAGCCACACACAGAAGTCCTCCAATCGGTTACCAACCACGCTGGGACATTAGATAATAAGTGGTACGTAGCACCAAAAAAAAATTGGTGGCTATGTGGAGGATAAACACAATATACAGGAGTTAAGGAATGACTAATTCACAATGATTTTTCCCTCAGCTGTTTGTGTGAACACATTTCATTGGCACAAATGGTGGGCTGTCAGCTCTGACAGCTGTAATTTCTCAGAACTGACAGACCCATCAGTCAGTGAGCCTCTTTTAGTTCACTAGCTGAGAATTCCCTCTCTACCCTTCTGACTATGTCCCCTAGGCCTTTGTCCCTTCTGTTCCTCCCACAAGATTGCCTTTACTTTGTCACGTGTCTTACGCTGCAAACAGCAATCCAGCAGCCAGCTCAGGGAGTTTGAAAAGAATAGGTGGCAGGGGCATTGATGAAGGCCTAAAAATTGGAGCCAGGCATTTTTAAGGGCAGCACTTTGTGTCTAGTTAGTTTCAATCTTTCCCTTGTACTGAATGTCATTTTACTAAAAATTGCTTAGAGTCAGCTCCAATTATGGGACTAGCTTTTAATCAAACCCTATCCATGGTTCTAAAGTGTCTCTCTCACTTGTCTCACAGCTGAAGTAAAGTAAGTGTTGTGTTTGTGAAACAACTGACAGTTCTGCTGACTTTACGGTCCAGAGAGCTGCCAATATTCAGTTTCCGAACCAATTGCCTGAGCAAATTAAGCTCTATCTGTAACTGCGTCTACAGTAGGGCTTTTGCCCTTGCACAAAGGCTGTGAAAAACAAAAGAAGTCATCCCCCTAACAGACATTACTATGCTGGCAGAAATTTCTAGAGCAAACCTGGCCTTAATCACTTTAAAATTCAAGTGCATCACTCCTTTTGTGAGCATTCCTCATGTTTCTGTGTCCTCTAAATAAGGATGGAATTCAATATTTTGTATAACCTTGACCTGGAGAATTCTGGAGTATTAGTGTCTCATCCTTGAGTTTGTCATTAATTATATTGTCTAATTTGCTGCATATTCAGTGTTTAGCTATTCTTATCCTATTGACAATAGCAATTTTTAATTCTTTAACATTCATTTGTAAATAGAATTTGCCTTATTTGAATACCAAAAATGTTCAATGAGAAACTGACACAGAAATTGCCTTTTAGAGGGGGGAAGGAATAAAAATCTGAGTATTAGACATGTATTCAGACTCCCTTTCTGTACGATGGATACCTATTTCACATTTATGAGGGGCTTTCAAAGTAATGAGTGTCTGAAGTTAGGCTGCTAGGTTTGATTTTGGGTATCTAGGCAGACCCAATTTTCAAGAACGCCAAACACCCAAAAGCTCCCAGTTAGATGTGTCAAAAGTGGCTTTAATACCCTGATCCAAAGCCCAGACACCCCAAGCCTAACTTTTGGCACTCATTCTCTAAGGGGGGGGGGAGGGAGTCAGTGAACATTGGTTGTTCATTATTTTTCAGAAATTCAGCAATTTCATGGAGAGATTAAATTTACTGAATATTTCTATAACTTAGAAAGAATAGAGATATTGAAAATTCTGATAGCCTGAGTGTGTCTGCAGGACTGGATTTCATTTTAGTGCTATGAGACCTCTGAAGATTTTACATAGTTAACCAGTCATCCTAGTCAGTTCCTATTTTTACATGCCATTGAGAATGCTGGTGATTAGTGCAATATTTATTGCTATAAGTAATAGCCTGTTCTTTCTGTTTGCTTTACTGAACTAGCATGTGCAAGAAATAAATAAAGCTATATGTGTTAGGGCTACTACTTTGCAAGATGTTGCATAGATTATAAGCTGGCTTCCTGGGAAGAGGCAGCTAACGAGCGCTGTACTTAGGTCTGTCAAAGCTGATACGGCAATCACAAACATGTGTTACACTTCTTGTGGATCATCTCCACATGGTGCAGCTGTTGTCTTAGCCAAAGAAAATGCAGACCCGAGGGAAACAAATTTAATTCAGCTAGGGTGACTTCCGCTAAAAGAGTGTTTTAAGAAAAACAGGTGTCTATGGTTGTTTGTTGCAGTCTTCTTGTATTGCTAGGAAGTCTGTTCTAAAGACTTGAGCCTATTAGTCATCATCTCTTACACTTTAATTTTTAGATAGCGCCTTTCAATGGAGGTAATGGATTCCAGAAAGCTTGTTTGTATATGTGTAATTTAGCATTAAGAAATCCAGAATAGCGTTAACCTTTTCATGTAAGTTCAGAAGTTGTAGTGTGCCTTGTCACCGTTATTTGGGTTCCTTAGCCTTACATTTTGTTGAATCAATAAATGCATATATTGGGCCAAACTCACAGGTGGTATAAGTCAGCAGCTGACATCAGCTGAGCTACACTGATTTACACCAGTGTGGGTCTTGCCTATTATGTTTAGTTTCTACACTAAGTGTCACTTAGTTACAAAAATAATTAGTGTCTCTAAAACTAGTCTGTTTAATCTAATAAAAAGATATTATTCACCATTCTGTTTCTGGAGACAAGAGCTTATCCTACATATTTAAAATACAATCTCCATTTTTGTTCTGCATTCAAATAGGATCTGCATTCCCTGTGCCAAAATGCACATCAGATTGGGAAGTATTAGTAGGCTGGCACTTAGTAGTGACTTTGGTAGCCTTTCCAGTATCACAGGTGATCAGGCATCTAGTACTATTGTGACAGCCACAATCTTAACTAACACACTGAGGTTTGAACTGGGAACATCCAGGTCTAGAAGCATGAACTGCTACAGCTTGAGCTAAAGCTGTACAGCTAGAGAGCATAACAATTCATTTGTGGATTGGCACAGATGGGCACCTGTGACACTCACCAGTGGGTTACACAAGACTCTTGCAAGGCTAAAGAGAATAGCTTTTCCAGCAAGCTACTGACTAGCACTTCTCTCCCTCAGCCAGAGTGCTAATCAAACCCACACTTAGTGCCACAACTATTTCCTACCAGTCATATAGAGTTATCAACCCTTCCCCTCCCCGCCCCAAAATAAAGTGGGTCTAGGAAAGCCTCTGGTCTTTACTGTGTAAGTGTAGCTTATAGTCCCAGTTTCCTCTTGCTAGTAAGTAGCTTAGCTCTCCAGCTAAAGCAAAATTCCTTCCATTCTGTGGTAACAGAAGTCCATAGAAAGCAAGAAATCCAAATCAGAAGTGATCATTCATCTAGATCTCCTCATGCTCCACTACAGCTTCCCTTTTGGGGCAGTGAGTGGGGCATAAGGGGGTTCTGTCAATACAGCAATGCCCTGAAGATCTCTGAGTCCAAGGGGAGCTTTCATACCCTTCCTCTTCCATGAGCATCAGCTCCAAATAGTAATAAAAAAAAAAAACAGAAAAACCCCCAAACATCAGATGTTACCATAAGCTCTTCCTGCTTCCCTTCTTGTAAGGCAACCTTCTTACAGCTATGGAAGTCCCTGACTTTGGCCAGCTATAATTAACCACACCACCATATTCTCAGAGTGCCTTACCCAGCTGTCTTTTTAGGCTTCTTCTCAGGCTTTCCCTGGCCTTTAGAATGGATACCCAGAGCTCTTGTTAGTTTCCTCATTTTGCATGAAATTCTGGTCCATTGAAGTCAATGGGAAAGCTCTCATTAAATTAAGCAAGGCTAATATTTCACCCCTTATATATCTCTCTGAAAATAGAGAGAACTCCTACCTCTTCACCCACCACCACCACTGAGAGTGAGCTCTTTATATCTGTTCCCCCTTCCCAGTAGCCTACAACTCCCCTCAGTCACAGTAACTACCACTCCCAGAATTTCACTCATTCTGGATTGACACCAGATGCCAGATAGATTTGGACCTGAATAATATGCCAAAAGCCAGCAAGCTGTATGACAGTGAAAGAAGGAAATAACCACCTGAAAACCACTTTGAAACTACTGAAAACATGTGACAGAGTGTGGAGAAGCAGCTGCAGAAGGAAGCGCCTGTTCTCAGTGCAGCCATTACTGGCACACTCAACTTATATCATATGTCCAAGTATTACATTTTGACATGTGGATTTGAGAAAGAGTTTTGCTACATCTTGAGTAGGACTGTAGTCATGCTTCTGCCTGATGGTAACACTAAGCAGACCTGATGCAGTGAACTGTAGAAACCTGAATTTAAGAATTGCTTCTTACTTTTCAGGACAGTTGAGTTCATGGTTAGGTTGTGCTTCAGGGAGAGGCTGAAAGCAATCTTCTTTGGATGCCTTCTGCTGACTGATTTTAAGAAAATCACTGGCTATCTTCTCTAGGAGGAGACCTGGCCTTTGGATGATCTTCATAATGGTGGCCATTTACAAGATAGATGAGTACATCAAAAATAGGAAAAATGAGATGCCTTTAGAAACTAGCCAGATCAACCTTCAAATGAAGACCAAGGCCCCCTTTCACTGAAGAAAAATAAGAAGAAAAATGTAAACACAAGTTAGCAACTGACAGGCACTCTGTAACCACAGTCTCATGGGAGACAAAAGCACCAGTGGGACTAGGCTGACCACAAACAGGAATCTAAATGAGCCCATGAATCATTACGTGCACTTTGTGGGAGCCTATACAAACGTTCACTCATGATGCTGCAGACAGTTGTCTATTTACTTATGGTTTTAATTTGATTCCTGATGATGAAATCTAAGGCCATCCTGCCCAAAGGTGTGTTTTTATGGCCTCCTTGGGTGCCTGAATTTGGACCATCTCTTATCTCAATGCATCATGGGTCTGGAGTTCTGAATCTCAGGCTTTCAGTTAGCTATGATTTGATCCTAAGAGGTTAAATAATTCTGTGCAGACCATCTCTGGCAATTTTCATGGAACTGGATACAGTGCCCAGTTTGAGAAGTCTTCATCTGCTTATAACACTCTTATTGCTATATAGTCAGAAGAGATGATTAGCTTCTACAGTGTGGATTAATTTGAGAATATAGTACAGGGAGAAATTTGAACTGCAGGAGTATTTAGTCAGGTGACCTTGTTCAGTTACCAAAAACAAACCAAAAAAAACCCCAGCAACAATCCCTGATGACTGAATTATTACAGTCAGAGAACTCTAGATAATATTTCATCTCTGCTAAGAGACTACCAGTGGCCAAGGCCACACTCCTGCTCCCAGCAGAACATTTCTGCTTGCATGTGAAACTCGAATGGTGAAAAATGCCAAATCCAAGGATCACTGATCAGAACAGAAAGCTATCCTTTTATGATGTTAACATCAGCAGGTTTGCAGTGTAGGCAACTTCACTGCTAAAGAGACAGAAGACCTGGGCTTCCAACAAAGAACTAGCAGAGATGACCCTCAGCTGTGTCTTCATTTAAGTGGAGTTTGAGAGAAGTATTTGTGTTCCTAGCCCCAAGACCAAGCTCTGCAGGGGAGCACAAAGAATATGCATTTTGTCCTACAACCACATATCGGTAACATTAACAACAACAACAAACAAACGCATTTTAAAGCCACAGCAGGCCAATCAGCTGCTCTGGGACTCTGCCAATAGGAACTCAGGGATGGAGCCTCAAACTGGGGTTAGGCTTCATGAGTCCTGGATAAGCAATTGTCAGCAGGCTACTAAATGGAGAGTGGAGCATAGCTGCTTCTGCAGATCTGGGTTCAAGGCCCCTGGCTCACATAAACTCATATGTGCTGGAACTAGAGGTGCTGGGTGTGCAACAGCACTCCCTGGCTTGAAGTGGTTTCCATCATATAAATGGTTTACAGTTTGGTTCAATGGCTCTCAGCACGCCACTATACAACTTGTTCCAGCATCACTGCACCAGCTTTGCTCTGCCATCTGTATTTCATATCAACTTCCTTTCATAAAGTGAATCCATGGCTTAATGTCTCAATATTGTCAAAATATTGACAATACATGGTAAAAATCTGAGGAAAATAGGTTAAAAACATTCATTTCAAAATCTCCGATTTGATTTTTGTAATCTGTATCAGCCATTTATTGACCAAACAATCACTTTCAACTACTATCACATTGTCCGAGAGTCCAGTCTCTTAAAAAATTGACTATTTTAATCTGAATTGACTTAAAAAAATGAGTAACTACATTCAAACAAATGGAATTTAGTTTTAGGAAACCACAGCTGCAATAATAAGATGGAAATCTGACACTCTCTAAGTTGAAGGTGGTGAGGATTAAAAGGTATGGAATTAGAAAAACCTTGCACTGTTGAACAGAATATACCACATAAATCAATGACTAGCCTTGGCTAGGCTTTGCCTTATAGAAGTACGCAGCATTGCAGCTTCACAGTTATCAGTATTTGTCATCTTGAGCACCAGTAGAGACACCAGATGCAAAAGAGAGGCCCAGAGGGAAAATGGGGGATGATGAGAAGAAAGTTAATAAAAGAGTGTACATTGTCACTATAGTTGATATGAAACAGGACTTCTGTAATATTTCAAGGGACATATATACATATATATGGACAAAAGCTGTTGGAAATATGCCTTTGACTTAAAAATGTGCCTGATTAAAAAGAATGCAGATAAGAATTAAGCAGAGAGCAGCTGGAACTTTGATCACAGTTGTGTTTTCTTCTGGATGTTTATTCCTATATCACATGTGCAGCTGCTTTTATCTACTCTTTAGAAGTTCTTGTAGATTTGGGGAACCATTAGCTATAAAGTAAACATCAGCTCCATTCTGTTTTTATATATCTTCTCTCTGACATTAGGAAAAACAAAAAAACCACAACATTAGTCTAATGCTGAACTGGATCAGACTTCGACTGTGTGTACTATAGAGTTGTACCACTTTAGTCTCCGCCCATGATATCATTTATGGGAGCTCAAGTATTTCTCGCATTTTTATTTACTGGTATAAATCTAAAGGCTCTAGAAATAACACTTTTTCTGGGGAACATGGAATTTTCTTCTTTATCCATTTTAAAGTGAGCTGACTTTAAGTATTCCTACACTATCTATGGTACTTACATGGCCCCAAAATCCATCCACACCCTCACAGGATTCAATATCTGGCACTTCTTATTTAATAAATTATAGACATTGTGCTTTGAATAAAATAGGACTGCCGTTTTTGCTCTGTTTTACTTTGACTTATTTTGTTATTGTATTTGTTTAAGAGCTCTCTCCTTGGGGAGTAGAGAAAGGTCAGGGTTAACCTTGTTTAACCTTAACTAATGAACTTTGCTGTGCTCTCATTTTCAGATCTCAGACATGTGGGAGATGCTGCTAAGGCAACAGACTGTCATGCCAACTCCCCATAAAGTAAGTGCATTGCCGACTGTGTGTGTATATATAGCAATGATTCACCACTTCCTCCTCATACAGTGGCCTTTGGAGGCTGATAGAGTGATTTGGGACTTAGCTCTCTGGCCAAACTCACCAACAGCCCTCCACTTTCAGGGTAAACAAAGAGTCCAAGCTACATGGCTTCAATAGTTTCTTCTTTGGCCCTCCCCAGGCTCACTCAATAGTCCTTTCCTACAAGGATGTCTCTTGGTCTCTCCCCTATTGATACAGGTGGGCTTCCTCTCACTCTTTCAGAAGCTCCTGGAATCTCTAAATAAGGACTGGTACTGGTACTAACCCTGATCCTCCAGGCTACACCAGAGGTGCATTGCCCACGGCCTCTTTCTTACCTTACTTCATTCCTCCCGGCATTCTTCTGTGCTTTGTCACTTCATGGGCCTTTTCTGCTTCACCTGCTGAGCAGATTGTTTCCCCAGCTCTCTTGGAGAAAAGCCCCACACCAGGTCTGATCACTTTCCCAGCAAGAAACTGCTTTCTATGTTGAGGAAAGTTTCTTCTTATGTCTCCCAGGAGGCCTAGCTCTCAGTCACCTTCTATCTCAATCTCACAATTGTGGAGAAGGAAAAACCAGGCACAAGTCAGAGATGGGACTTGAATTCCTTAAAGGTTCAGCTGACATTGTGTTTGCCAATTAACCTTTGTGTTTTTCAGATGAAACACTGTGAAACAAAATAAAAACATCAAAAGCTCTGCAGTGTTTTTGATAAAGTTGTGTTTTTCATTCTGTGTCCTTTGCTGCTCTAGGGGTTGGGATGGCAGCCCTGGGAAGAGTGGCCAGAGCAACTGAGTACTATCTCAACAGGCCTCTATTCAGCTGTGACAGGTGATGGAGCCAGTCTTCTGAGTTGTCAAAGCTGCAGCTGAAGGGAGGGCAGTGGGAGCAGAATAAGGTATGGGCACAAGATGCATATGGTTATGGCTTTCAGTCCTTGTGTCACGTGTTGATGTCAGCGTGACAGATATTGCAACCACATGCTGTATCTTTAGGGACCAAACTGTATTAAGTTTATGAATGTTTTATGTTTATTGTGGGCCAGGGATTGTATGCAGCTCTCAGGGAGAAGGGTTACCACAGCTTCTCCAGGAACAGAAACCAAAGGGGAGTGATTACTACAGTCCCAGAGACTGTAAACAGCTCCAGAGAAGTACTACCTCCAGTTGCATATGCCACTTGCATATACCAGTTTAAGGCAGTCCCAGAGGAGAGGTGAAGGACAAAGAAAGAATTTGGGAGGTAAAGGCTAAGTTTGGGAAAACTCAGGGTCTTCTGTTTGATTCAACAAACAGGCAAGACCTCGAGTCCAAGGGAGACCCCAACCCTTCTTGTATAGTTGTAAAGCAGGGGTTCTCAAACTGGGGGTTGGGACCCCTCAGGGGGTCACGAGGTTATTACATGGGGGATCGTGAGCTGTCAGCCTCCACCCCAAATCCTGCTTTGCCTCCAACATTTATAATGGTGTTAAATGCGTTAAAAAGTGTTTTTAATTTATAAAGGGTTGGGTCGCACACACAGGCTTGCTGCATGAAAGGGGTCACCAGTATAAAAGTTTGAGAACCACTGTTGTAAAGACTTTAGCCAAGTAGGTTCCATAAGACTGGTGGGTGATTGCTGGCATGGTTACTGTGAATTTAAATCTGTTCATTGTTTCTTACATGTTTTCTCTGAAATACTTTTGCCCTGAAAATAAATGTACTTTGCTTTGGAAGACATGTGTGGTCACTGATAAAAACACTGTCATTGTCCTGTGAGAGAAAGAATGAACAGGGGCTGGCCTTTAGGCAAACTGGCTTGCTGGGGATATCACCGTGTAAGGCAGAGAGCTGTGTAGCCGTAAAACCCCCCAGTTAGGAGGGAAAGTAACAGAGGTCTCCACCCAAGAGAGGTGACAGCAGGGAGCCTGAAACCTTAAGTGGGTGCCCTCAAGGGACCATGGCGAGGGAATACAGATGCAGTTATCCCTGAAACTGTGACAGTGTGGTGGCAATATATGAGCTCTATGGCAATGTGAATTGCCAATAAGGTGCCCATAACAGTAAAGGCAAGTACTGTAGCAGGAAAAAGCAGAGAGAAAAGTGTCTTATAGTCTTTTGGGGGGGAAATAGTGAAGAGAGACAGGAAAAAAATGAGTTATGAACAGCTGAAGACATATCAGCTTCTGAGCATGTTCACACAGAAGTCTGACTGCTCCTATTAAGAAGAAATCAGAGATGGTGGTCATGCTGCACTCTTATGACTTTAGCCAGGAGGAGAAACCTGTTCCAAACAAGGACAAAGAGTGTCTTTTTCCTCCTACAGCGCCTGCTGGTAATCAAAAAGATGGTGCTACACATGGTTACCCAGACAATGTAGATGCAGCAAGGTTGAGTGATCCAGAAGAGCAAAGACGCTGCAGTTTCAGAAGAAACGACTTTCATTTGAGAGAGATTTGGAGCGACGAAGGCTGGAAGATTGAGAAAAAGGAGCACCAGCACAAGGAGAAGAAGCATCAACATGAGCAAAAAGAGAAGGACATGTAGCAAGAGCACAAGCACAACATGCAGAGACAGTGCCAGAAAACTCCTGTTCTGGTAAGTGGAGCCACATCCCATATGCCTGGTCTGGGCAGTGACATAGACTCCAAATTATTGCCTCACTTTAGGGACAGGGAGGCCATGAATGCATTTGAAAGGGGGTGTGAATTGAACTAGGTGCAGCAGGAGTTGGTGCGGCATCTGGCTCCGCTGCTCTCAGGGAGGGCCTGGAAAGATTATGGGCTGTGTAAACAAGCATTATAGCTGAAATTTAAACTTGATGCCTGAAGCATATAGGAGGAAATTTCAGGGAGTCAGAAAAAAGGGAATATGAACTATGCAGAGGTTGCAACACAAATTAAGGGGTATATAAGAAAATGGGTATCTGGTTGGGGAGTCACCACTGTTGAGGAGGCCTAAAAATTAATGAGTCTCGAAGAACTCTATCACCTCTGCCCCCTGACTATTATGGCTAATAGATAAAAATCCCAGGGAAGTTTGCATAGCTGGGAAACTGGCAGATTTTTCTGTGGACAGTCAGGAGGGGAGGCATAAAACAAATTTCTATTCACCACATAGATACTTATAGACTGTGATCAAGTCACCGCTTAGCCTTCCCTATGTTAAGATAAACAGATTGAGCTCCTGGAATCTATCACTATAAAGCCCATTTTTCCAATACTTCAGTCATTCCCATGGCTCTTCTCTGAATCCTCTCAAATTTTTCAACATTCTTCTTGAACTGTGGACACCAGAAGTGAACACAGTATTCCAATAGCAGTTGCATCAGTGCCAAATACAGAGATAATATAACTTCCTACTCCTACGTGAGATTCCAGCATTGATTCATCCAAGTTCTCATTAGCCCCTATGGTCACAGTGTCACTGTAGATACTCGTGTTCAGCTGATTATCCATTGTTATTTCAGAATCACTTCTTGCTAGAATAGAGAGTCCCCTATTCTGTAAGTATGACCTACATTCTTTGTTCCTGTATGTATAACTACATTTGGCCATATTAAAACAGATACTTTTTGGTGCACCAAGTTTACTAAGTGATCCAGATCATTCTGTATCATTGACATGTCCTCTTCATTATTTATCACTCCCCCAAACTTTGTATCAAAACTTATTAATAATGATCCCTAGCTATTAATTTAACAGTGTAGTGCTTCCATCTTCCACACTGATCTCACTCTGATTTTATATCAGTGTAATTTCATTCACTTCAGTAGAATTACTTCTGATTTCTACCAGCATAAGTGATCTTAGAACAAGGTCCAGAGGTTCCATGTTGAAGCAACTGCCCCTCTGCCCCACATGATAGTGCACTGTTTCATGAAAAGGCTCCAGGGAGAACTGCTGCAGTGGAAAAACTGAATAGCCACAACAGAAAAGTTGAGGAGCACTTCATTAATGAGAGTGTGCAGCAAAGCAGAAATGTCTCATGTAAAATCTTGATCTAGAGCTACAACTGTCCCTTGATGTTATGGGCTAACCCCTCTCTGCCACCCCCTTCTTCTTCTTTTTTTAAATGTCTTGAATAGTGATGAACTTAAGCAAGTGCTTAAGTGCTTTCCTGACTTAGAGCCAATAAATGTAAAGATTCTAGCATTTCTGTTTTGACAGTGTCTTTTTAAGTTCTAAATGTCTAATCATGGTAAATTATCCTTCCTTTCCATTAAATTTCAAGAATCTACAATCCCTGACCATTTATCGTAGAAGATCCCTGACTTTTTTTTTTTTAATGAACAATCTGTTGTGCTAAAGAATGCGAGTCATTGATAAGATTTACCCAGCTGTCGGTGGCTTGTGTCTGCTCTGGGGTAGTTGTTATCCTTTTCATCATATTTATTGTTGAGCCTTTCTTTTAATTAGAAGCCACAAACAATAGAAAAAACATCCTGAGATTAATATAGACATTGTGCACATCTGTAAGTGATGATTTACGTATGCCTGCACCATATTTATGATACTCTTAAAATAAAATATTTGAAATGCTATACAATATTCTGGATTATAATGTGTTGTTTGCATTGCACACTATGCCAGTACAATGTATGCTGAAAACGGGAAATACATATGGGGGGTAGACCTATTTTAAGAGTATTATAAGCATGGTGCTAACATAAACAAATCACAACTTAGCTTACATATATGTCTAGTGACCATATGTATCATGCATGCTTATAACCTGGGGAAAAAAATCTCAGAGATTTTCTATTGTCTGGTGCTTTTCACTCTACATTTTTAATTTTATTTGTGGAAATCTGGTTATTCATTAGGATATATAATAGTTCCTTAAAGGAGATTGAAATATATAATATAAGGCATAGGACAAGATATATGAATATTTCAAATCTCATGTCTTTGGTGAGTTATGAAGAATGAGACCAAATGTATAAGTGCATTTCATAAACCAATTATTTTGCTTTTATATAATGTTTTTCCTTAGATTTCTTTTAGAACAATAGGCTTAGGAGCTACTGGCTGCAGGAGCACACGAGATATATGAATCTGCAGAATCTCCATCAGCCAATGAAATTCTTCCTTTCCTAATGCCAATTGTATATGAAGTGAAATCACTGGGCCTGATTCTTTACCTTGTGTAGTCATTAATGTTTACACCTACGTGAAGTGAGTGTAAAATGGTACCACTGATGTAACTAAGTGGAGAATTGTAATTCTGTGACATTTTACACACACTTTGCACAAGTATAAATGACTAGATATGTAAGGTATGAAAAGAATCAGGTCCATTTTATCTGCTGAATGTCTATCCCCAAAGTAAATGCTCATATTCATAACTATGGCAGTGATATAGTAACTGGTGGTGGTAATACTGTAAATAGCCACTATCTATACTCTGTCCTGTGGCACCTTTTAAGACTAACAGAAGTATTGGGAGCATAAGCTTTCGTGGGTAAGAACCTCACTTCTTTATACCTGCCTCTGGAGATTTCCATTACTTGCATCTGAAGAAGTGAGGTTCTTACCCACGAAAGCTTATGCTCCCAATACTTCTGTTAGTCTTAAAAGGTGCCACAGGACCCTCTGTTGCTTTTTACAGATTCAGACTAAGACGGCTACCCCTCTGATACTATCTATACTCTGTTGTATTATTCTGAAAAAATGAAAGATCAAAATTAATTATATTTGCTCATGACAAAGGAAACAATTACTAATTTCAGACCCCAAACTAACAATACAAGCATGTGATTACTGATTAGAAAAAAAGCTTATTCTTCACTGAAAAACCCCTACTGAAATAACTATTCTGATAAACGAGCAATATGCCCTAGGCCTGTTCTTGCTCCCACTGAAGTCAGCAGGAATTTTGCCATTAATTTAATTGGAGCAGGATTATACCAAATGGAGTGGACAACAGCCAGTCAGATTGTTGGATGGAATACCCTTAGTTACTGTTATGGAACCATACTGTGCCCTCAGTATTTCAACAGAACTGTCCATCAGAATCTCTGGGACAATATGACCTTTGGGGCCCAATCTGCTCCCACTGAAGTAGAGGGAGGCTTTGCTTGAGTAAGGACAGCAGAAAGTAACTCAGATATTTTAAAGGAGTGCATTCACCCAGTCATGAACCATTTTATGCACAAAATTATCATACACCTTTTTTATATTCTATTTATTGATTTTTTTTCAATAAACAATGTATAGTGCATTAGTGACTGCATATGTCACAGTCATATTAATAAAGTTACAAAGAGAAACCCATTATTTTATCTAAAGGAAAAGAAGCCTATTGCCCCCAGGGATATTGTATATCAAAGCCATAAATCACATAACTTAATCAGATTCTTCCTTTCAACAGGACTCAGCCATCAGGAGGGGATTTTGAATTAGGAAAAAATTGATGAAAATTGGTACATGTGCTCAGGTGATATATTTGACCATAAAGTTGTCTCAACATTTTCCCTCATAACAAATAGTATCTGCTAAGCACCTGTTCCCTCTACCTACTAATATACAAAGGCCCACTTCTGTACTGTCCCTTTTCAATCCTTGTTCAGGTGAAACTTTCATTGAGTCCCATTGCTTTCATATTATTACTTCAGTGAGGGGTTGCAGGAATAAGGAATAAGTAAATGCTGAAGGATTGGGTCACCTTACCCTCCCACTATCTGCCCAGCTAATTCAGTGTCTGTGTCCTTCCAACACAGCAATGCTAATTGTCTAAACAGGGCAGAGTTGGGAACACCTTTGTTGTATTAATCCTCACCTTTCCTCTGTGAGTAAGGGTTACTCATGTGAGAAAAGGGTGTGGGATCAAGACCTAATGTTGCTCTCTAAACCTATCAGAATATTCTTATTCTATACTAATGCAATGAGGAACTGTCATTCTACTGTACCAATATCCATCCAGCAAAATCACTGTGCACTACCGTATATGGAAGATTAGAAATAAGGTAATCACAATAGGATGATGTCATAGAATCAATGTCTTCCACTTTGAGAATAAAAAAAAATCCACTCTGCCTTCACGTTAATTTACAATAAATGATCTTGCTTCTCTCCTGCCACTGAGCCCTATCCTGCCGTCGTAGGAATCAATGGGACTTGGGGCTTTGATGATTTCCATGGCAGCAGCATTGGGCTCATTATCTCAAGGTCTCAAAAACATTTCACAAATCCTGTGATACTCCAGCAAAGAATTCAAGGAAAAGTCAGCACAGTACTAGTATAACTTGGTGAAGCTCGTGGGTGGCCAAAACATCCCTCATTGCTCTTTTCTCATATCGGCAATATTAAACCACTTCATATTAAAGTATGATACCTTCAGCTACGGTATCTTTCTTTGAACTCTTCGTTGGAGTGACATAGGCAATGGAGTGGTTTTGAGGCCATTGCACTCACCCCTATGAAGCACGTATATTGGAATAAAAATTCCAGGGGTGTGAACTTTCATCTCAGTGTAAATGCTGTAACTAGCTACTTCTAATTATTTCTTAACTAAAATATATTCATTAGGTAATGTGATAGTGTCAGATAACGCAAACTGTAAACAACTCCACACCCCACACAGATTAGAACCTTTGTTTTAAGAAGCACCATTCTTCAGATATTTAAAATCCTACATTAGAATTCCAAAGGGTTCATTTACATTTCACACTGTGGAACACTCCTAAAAAGACCCTGATGGAAATAGAGAATAAAAACGTTTTAAAATGCAAATTCAAAATGAGCACAAAAAAAAATTGTCAGGGTCCCTTCCCTCCCGCCCCCTGAAATCTACAGCGACAGCATCGAAGTCCAGTTCTTCAGACTTTTGAAAATGTTATGATAAGGTATTAAAACTCATCTGCAGCCCCGACAAATTAGCAAAATAGGAACATCTAAGGAAGCATGGTGAAGAGCGAGATGCTTTATCAGTCAGTACTCTGGTGTAATATCCGGTGAAACAGCTCTTAAACAGCTAACCAAAGAACTAGCACAAATCAGTTGCCTAGAATGGTGTTTAACCAAAGATCGGACAAACTGTGATGGAAAACTTGAGAAGACTCGAAAGTAACGGCTAATATAACAGGAGGTCCTTGTACCACCTAAGGAAGAGGTCCCGAGTGCTGGTTTCAATGTAGTGTCGAGCATTTTCTACTTGATGTGATGTTATATATCTGCGGCAGGAAGAAGAAACCCACATGTAGTGGATTCATTTAGATATTGTATTTCCGCGTTAAATACGTTAAAGGGCAATGTAAAATATAATGTACTGGGCAGTGGTGTGGCAAGGAATATACAGCACGCGTTTTAAACTCTAATAACGTCCATGAAGGCTCGGTAAAGAAGTCTCTCTGATACTCTCCTTAGATCGCTTAATTTAATGGTATCACGTTATAGGCTGTAGGTGTTTTAAATTCAACACGTTAATAATGTCATTTTTTTCCCGATGAAAGTTAACGATGTGGAACTTTTAAGAGAGGATTACGCCTGACGGGTGAGTGCCTGCTTTGAAAACAGGGGCTGTGCTGGACATAAATTCTATCTGCTATTAGAAATACACAGAGATCGCAGTTTACATCTATTTTTCTTAAAATTCGCCCTTGTTTGTTAAACCCTGATATTTCATGGCTGGACGCATAAATAATCAACATAAGTGACTGAGTTAGCTGATGATTTAGCACCCAGCTGATCCTCTGGGTGCTAGGAAAAAGTCAGATGTACACGCTGTGTACACGCTGTGTTTTCCTTAATGCTTAAATGTTCCGACTGTGTCTTTCAAACGATGACATATTTGTCAGATGAGTCAATCAGGACTTTAAAAATTGCAAAAACAGTAAACAATGCCCGTTGCAAGCAATGTTGTACTTAAGAATTCCAGATCATTTTCTAAGAAATACAAAAAACTAGTTCTTAACGCTGGATAAGTCCTTTTGGCAAGACAGAGTTTCAACAAAAGGGATCTAAAACTAAAGCCTAAGTGTCATATTTGCCAAAGTAGCCTTTAGAACTGATTGCAGAGAAATCTGTTATACAGAAACATAAAGGAATCCATGACACACATGTGGAGAATCTGCTGACTGTTTGGACTCTCCCAAGCTCAGCAGCGTTCAAGGGCTCGGTACTGTTGTGAGTTCATATCCTCTCAGCACCCAGCTCAAAGAAGGGCAGAAATATCCGGAAAGCTGTGCAGTACAGATGGGGATAAAACGCTTGTGGGCTCAGTTCCTGCATTTGACTTGAGATACGGGACAGATCGTCCGTGGATGTGAATTGTCATAGCTCCATTGACTTTAGGGGAGGATCTGCCCCCAACACCGTACAACCAAAAGCTGCTGGGGCGTCCCACTGTTTCACTCCCTTCGACAGTCAAATATGTAACCCTAAGGACATTTGATGGCAGGTGAACTGCTATCCGATGGCGAGTCTCCCTCTTGTGTGTTGTTCTTTAAGGAGTGTGAAGGTTTAGCGACTCTGTACCCTTGCCCCCACCTTAGCTATAGGGGTCAGATTCCCTTAGGGAGTCAGAGGCTGCTTTAGTTTCAAGAGATTTTGGACATACACACCCCAGCCCCACAGCCATATAGCTGACTATGACAGTCATGCTATCAAAGGGTCCCTTTGCCTAATGAGAATACTCCTTGAGCTGCTGCTAAATCACCTCCACTGGAAAGCAGAAGTGCAGGTGGAGAGCAGATCCGTCCAGCGGCCGAGCCAGTCTCTGTGGGGCTGAAGACCTGTGCGTGAGGCTTCGCGACATCTCACCAGCTGATCCTATTGACTGATCCCAATCCCACTCTTTCAACGTCCCAAATTCCAGCTGACTCCAACAGAGTGCGTTTGAATGCGGGATCGGAGCCTCTGTGCCTCTTCCTGGATCGGTATAATTGCTACATTAGATTCTATTTGCCCTTTTGCCTCTGCTTTGAAGTGTCTTGCCCAACTATATATCAATGCCCTACACAATTTGCTAATACGTAAAGACACTTTCTGGAACTGATCCTGCTCCAGTTGAAGTAACTCATAATTTTGTCATTAATTTCAATCCGGAATTCTTTTTTAAATACTCTTTTCCCCCTTCCCCCTCCATTTAAAGCAAAACCCCTTAGTAGATTAATTGTGACGCAGTTTTCACTTGTCTTGTGTGTGAAATGTGCAATCACAAATGCGTAACTTGCTGCATGGCATAAACACACAAATCACGTCGGTATTTTACTGGTGTCATCCTGTAATCTCTGAGCATTTTGAGTTTAAGAATGGAACGGGTGGGCAAGGTTTGCCTTAAAGACATATTCTCAGTCAAATAAGCCAGTCCACTAATTTGTTCCTTACAGTAAGAATAAACATTACATATGTTCATGTTCTCTTGGAAGGGATCCAGCAGTTAGAGAAACGTTGTATTTTAAAAATCCAGTGTAGCAGAGATTACTACAGCTGTGTTTGGATTGCTCCATGGAGTGATCGGATACAAATATGGTAAGTAAAGTAAACAGTATACTATGATTGTTTGTTGTTTCTTGTATCATCCAACATCACTTGCAGCTGATGTTAACACTGGTGGTAATAATGTACCCATTAATTGGCTCTATGTATGTTCTATACCTTGTTTGACAGCGGGTTATGACAGCTCTTCAGAACAGGCATTTAGTACAGAGCGATCTATGGTCACTTCTATTCTCATAAGAGTGTCCTTTATGGTAAAACATTGTGATGGCGGAAGTCAGAAAATGAACAACAGTTGTGTGTGTCAGTCTTCATGGAAAACCAAGAAAAATATCTCATAAGCCAGAATCTAGACCAGCCTGTGTTTTATTTGGTTGGATTCTTTTCACGCCTCTGAAACATTTCACTTCTATTTTCATGAAGACATAGACAATCTCTACATTACAGTTTAAAATGACGATTAAATTAAGAAAAAATAGCAGCTTCTCATGGCCAAAAGCTCACATGTTCAGGAGACACACGAGATTTCTAAGAGAATGTGATTGCAGCTGATAAATTAAAATGCACCTATGTCGTAGCTCTTCGCGAATAAAGAACGACATTTTCTGATATTTCTTCATTGTTGGTTTAAATTGGCAACAGGCAGCATTTCCCCATCTATCATAAGTTTACAGAAAAAGAACCCGTCTGCTAGCATTCTAGGACTTCGAGTTTTCCTATCGTCCGAAATAATGTTTTCGAGTTACAGAAAAGTGCAGTAAAACTGGCGTTTCCGTCTCTGAGTTCGCAGAGTTTTAGCTGACTTTAATCATCCGCCTGAGTATTTTTGTATATATGCTTCAAAGGCTTTAGAGACATAAACTAATGACCCTCGCGTTTAAGGTAGTACAAGTTGCTTCCTAAACCCTGATTGCTTTTCCGTCAGAAGATGCATTGAATTGTATTTGTCTTGGCAATAATCAGCATACAACGAAACACGTTCCTATTCTAAGGCGGAAAGAAAGATTGTGTGGAGGGGGAATTTGGGGAGAAATTGACCAAGGCGGGTCCGTGAGCCCAGAGGGCTTGGAATCCCGAGGGAGCTCCTCAGGCAGGTGATTCCCTACACAAGATCTGCACTGCAGTACCAGCTCAGGTGAGACGCCAGCTGAATCCAACGAAATCATCTGCATGAGGGCTGCAGGATCGGGTCTCTCTACCAGGACCACATATGCGAACCTGCAAGGCTGCAGTAAGAACAGCAGCTCGCAGTTAATCTGCGGTCTCTGTGTTTCCCACTGGACAGAGAAACTGAAGCTATT
This sequence comes from Trachemys scripta elegans, assembly GCF_013100865.1. Lineage (NCBI taxonomy): Eukaryota > Metazoa > Chordata > Testudines > Emydidae > Trachemys > Trachemys scripta. The sequence goes on from NC_048299.1 coordinate 244,184,890, forward strand.
CTCCCTCCAGTTACTCCATCCTCTCACCGTTTTACATTCACTCCCACGCACATACCTCCCCGCCCCCACTTCCCAGAAAGAACGAGCTCTTGATCGTGTTGTTCTTCAGACTTTACAAAGATGCATTTGCCAAAGGCAAAGAAACTGACTGGTTTTCTGAGTTGTGGAAGTGGCGATGGGGGCAATAATTAATAACAATGTAGTGGATTATGGTAGGGTCCACTATGTGGTAGGCGTTTTCCACACATATTGGAAGACAAGAGTCCCTGCCCCGAAGAGCAAAGGAGCAGAACTGCATCAGTCTCATAAAAGCATCCTTTGAAAGCAAAGTAGGAAAAAGGATCTCCTCAAGAGTCGTGCAGGGAGAGTGGCACAACAGTGCTCTTAAATGTTCTTCAAACTTGAAAACAAGACACGGAGCCCGATATGCCCCGCAGTGCAGGGAAATATGATCACAAGTATTTGCAGGAATGTGGATATTGTATGGGCATATGCTGAGCTATTTCAGACTTTAACATCTCTTGCGAAAATAAATAGTCACAATACAGAACCTCCCCCTCCGCCACCCTGATCACGCCGCCAATTACAGCACCCTCCTGCCTATACACTCGAGCGTCCGGTGCAGCTCTTCCCCGGCTTTGTCTGCTTGCGCTTTGCGCAGCGGACACCTCCAGGGGGCGCTCCTGTTCTTCGGCCGCAGAGTCCATAAGCTACTAGCTGCTTCCTAACCGAAGCTCCTCTGCCTGCCCCCCGCCCCCATCAGCTACACAGATCACTCCGAGAGCCTCCCCCATGCTCCGAGCAAGCTCCCCTAAACTGAGCCTCCTCCGCTCCTGTGCTGCCGATCGTTAATAATTAGACGTGTCCCCGGTGCAGGGGGGACGTGTGAACGGGCCGCTGGCGGGCTGGGTGTGTGAAGAGCAGTCGTATTGCCTAGAGCCGCGCTGAGAGTTGGGTTTGGGGAAGGTAAAGCAAAGGGAGAACCTGCCAAAGGGCTCCCCCGCTCCCTGAGTGGGGCTGGTAACATTAAGTGGAGATTTATGGGATTTGTGGGGATTTTGTATCCCCTCCCATCCCCTAACAAATTAAACAGTTATTATGGGATTTGCTTGGGAGAATGACACCTGCCCTTCTAATAAAGTTGCAGCAGCAGGCCTTAGACAGAGTGGGCTTTATTCTCTCTATACACACATATAGTCTGTAGTGCACAATCTGGGAAAGAGCTCTGCTAGCCCGGTTTCTGCTGCAGGGATCCATCTGGTGTCGAAATGATAAAGGCAGGGAGGATAAACGGTAACCCCCTTTGCGGAAGTGTCAGGCTTAAACGAGCTCTAGTGCCTGATCCTCCTGAGTGTGCGTGTAAAGAAGAGGAAATGGGAAGCAAAGCTCTGGGCTGTGCAGGTCCCCCGGCGGCTCCTGCTCCCTCATGGCCAGACCCTTCTCCAGAGCTACGGCAGCTGCTCCTGCTGCCCCCAGACAGGCTCCTCCGCAGCCCCTCCAGTCCCCTGGCTCAGCTTGGTTTGCTGACTCAACATCTCTGGGGCTATTCACACCGATTGATTAAGTATTTTATGATGATTGTTCCGCTGCTGATGGGACCCTTTCAGCATCAAATTAATTCTCTGTAACATCTGCGTGGAAGGCTGTGCTGTGCTCTGGAAGTGGAGGGCTTACGGAGACATATGTTTAAGTCTATACTAAAGATCTCCCTGTACTTCAGTGGAAACCAAAACATGTGATTTGTTGAGTCATAGCACTGAAAAGACACCTGCTTATTGTTTCTTTTAAAATGGCTGGAGCACTTCAAAAATGACAGTATCGCCGAGATTACTTTAAATTTCTCCTATTCGAGTCCAGATATGGCGGGGTGTCTTTTGACTAGCTATATAGAACATAACAAGTTAACGTCGTTGGACTGATTTTTATTCTTTTGACAACATATGGACCAAAAGGTGGCAAATGTGATATGAGAGATTTTGGATAAGAGAATGCGTGTATCGCTACAATCCCGATTTATTTTCATCGCAACGTCCCCGTTTTGTATCGGAATCATTTTTTTCCCTAATAAAAAGGGGCTGCAAAAAGTGTATCTTGTGAAATAAACAAACAAACAAGGTTTATTTCTAGGGCGGGAAAGGTCTTATTTGTATTCTACAATCTCAGTGCGAATAAAGAAATCCTCTTCTACTTCGCCGTTGAAACAAACTGCGTTGCTTTAGAATAAAACAACGAAGACATTAAAACCAGCTACGTTCATCTTGCCAATAGCCTCAGCTTTTTAAACGTGTATAATTATCAAATTTAGTACCCATGTGCTGTGATACATCTTCAAAGCGCTTACACTTTCACGAATGGCTTAAATCGCTAGTTTTATCAGTGTAGAATGGTACAATTCACTGGTGCTCCTACTTCCAAAAATATTTTATTTTAAACCTTGTTCTTATTATGTTCTGTTTCACGAAGATAATATATTATTTTAACTAATATAACTGAGTTAAATTTTATTTTATAAATAACACTTTTTAAAAGAAACAAAACAATTACGTTAATCATTCATCAATAATAAATAAAAGAAATATTTTAATGTAAATATTTTTGCATTACCCTCCTTAATATGTAATATTTTAAAGTTTCCATTTCTGACATTTATTTACCTAATTTATTTCATTTTTATTTTTTTTCAAAAGTATCAAATATAATAAAATAAATAAAGTGGTTCCCATGAACCCTCTATTGCTTTTCTTTTTTCTTTTGCGGGAATGAACTAACCAGCACAATCCTTATCTTGAACATTATTAAAGTACACTTTTAAATGTCATTTCACCGTGTGCATTTTTGTTCTTATTACACGTTGCTGTGAGCTCGCCTTTCAGTCCTCCATGCTGATGATAAAATCAGCTCCCCCTACGATATCTTCCATTAATGTATAACAAAAGATACAAATATTATTTTTAAAAAATCAGCCTGAATACAGTAAAAATCAACCGGGCTGCAGTTAATGTTAATATATTTCTATTGACCAAGGAACTAAAAATAAAGAGAATGTGGTTCGTCATTTGGTCTATATTTAGAAGTATTTCCATCCTAATAAATGGAAATTTCTATCGAAGCTACCAGTTTATCCCAGGTGTGTATATCGGCATGTACACTACAGATACCTACAAATCTAGATTCGGTCACTGAATATTGAAGATGCATTTAAGAACCTGACGTAGGTTTAAATGTTGTTCTAAAGGTTGTCTTGGAATTTTTATAGAGTGATAGAAATTTCGTAGATAAAAATGTACTACTAACTGAAAGTTACCTGCATCAGACAACTGTACATACAACTCCCCTGGGAAATATGGACAGCTAAACCTCATGCATTCGGAAAAAATTAGAAGTATGTACAGAAAATAGCGTTATGCTATAAATTATCTTGGACAGAAATACACAAGTACAGGCGTACAAAGTATCATTGTAAACATTACGTTATGTGCCACCTAAGCAGGGAACATGTAAGGGCTTTTAGGATTGAACGGAGTATATTAAGAATGTAAAGTGAATTGTAGCAGTTCGGGAAAGTTCTTGCAAACTGCTCCAAGCAGCTCTATATCCGGGGAATTGGGACGGTACAGCACTCCCTGCAGCTGATGTAGGCTGGGACAGGGGCATAGGCGGGGATATCTTGTTTTATGAACGAGCAGAGGTTTCTCAACGGAAAAAGTCACCTTAGGTAACGTGAAAAGAAATAGGGGAGGGGATGAGAAAAGAGAGCACTGCCCCTTTAAAACCCTGTTGCTACCCAAACACAAGTAAACAGTACAGCGAAAAGGGAAGAGAGGCGGAGCTGAGGGAGGGCTCGGAACTTTACAACCCTCTGAACGTTCCATGTTGGGCGGGGTCAGAATACTAAAGCAGTGAACGTTCGAATGTGTGAGGCTTGGGGTGGGACAGCGGGCGGGGACAGTGCTCCACGCCACTTACTGCTGAAATGTGATGGACCTGGGAGGGGGAGACTCAGACTTGTATCAAACTTCGCAAGAGTCGAAGGCAAGAGGCTCAAGGAGAAGGCGAGAGAGAGGGATTAGGAGAAAGGTCTCTACACAATTCCCCAAGCAAGCGAGGACTGTACACACTTCCGCAGCAAGAGTCCCAAAGACAAGGAGAAACCCTTGAGTAGTTTCTAACCCTTCTCTTCTTCCCCCTCCTCCACAACATGCTGAAAGCTATTCGGACTCAGCTTTGCTGAACTCTTATGGTGGAGTTTTCCGCCGGTTCGATGTGGATCTAATGACACTGCAAAGACACTAGGATCGCTTCTTGAACTTTGCGTTGTGAGGGGCCCTTTGGGAGAAGCTCATTGTGGTAGGTAAGTCACTCACAACTCTTACTACCACGTAGCAGCTGTAAGAAAGTATGCATTGGACCGTGCCGTGAGAGAGACATCAAGGATTGTGTACCTAGGTATAATATGCTATCGTTTGAAATATGTGCTTCACAAAGATAATTGCACTGCAATGTAGCTACAGTCACCGAGAATGTTCATATTGAAAGGTGTCTGTTTAATTGAGTATTCGGAGATTGATTATAAAAGTAAATCAGCAGTAGAGCGTGATCATACGTTTCCTTAAACATACTCAAGTTAAACACTGAAATATTTGTCAAAGAGCTTTCTAACAGCTAAGCGATTCCTGAGGCGAGGACAGCATTTCTAGGTTTACTTTCAGTTTGAATTTCTGCAATCCCATGCAGTGCTAAGCAGATGTGTTCTCTGCGCAGTGCTTATTCTATTAGCACATTAAATAATGTTTGAAGTATGTTTTCTGTTTAGGGTCTCCCTAAGAAGTTTTGGTTTCTCAAGAAATTCTGGACTGGGCCTTTAATATTAAATAAATCCTGAGCAAAGCGAGGTGCATGCACGCATTGCTTGATTAGCGCAGTGTGGTACGATCACGCTGATAAATTCCAATCTGTGTTAAACTAGGAGTTTTAGGTAGCAATAGCGATAGATGTACTTTGGCTTTCTGCACACGCTAAAAAAGCGTTTGTGTATGGTAGCTAAACATCGTCACAGTCTACCTGTTATCAGTGAACAAAAGCAATATGTTGTTTCACTTTGTGGATCATCAAAGACAGCTACTTTCTCTACTTAACAAATTGCCATTAGAGGAAAAAGAAAATCCGCGCTGCTGAGGAGTAGGTCAAAAGTAAGCAAGCAGATAAACAGAGACCTGTTATGCAGATACTAGCCTTAATTTAATTAAGTACTTTGAAGGGAAAGGGAAAGGGAAGTGCCGAGGTCTAAATAACATCCGTTTTTTCCCTCACCTTACTACAAGTAAACTTTAAAGGGGAAAGCACACACTATTGCACTTTCTGGTCTTGTGTGTGTATGCGTGTTGTTTTAATAAGATAAAGTCAAGTACAAATGGCAAACCATTCATTATGGTCCACTTCATAGTATACTCGTTTAATTTTTAAAAACATTCATAATAAAGAAATATATTTTAATAATACCTTTTACAGAATTACATTATTGGTATGATTCTTCGTCATATTAATGCATGCGCTATATACAATTGGACAACCACGTATAATAACAAAAGATGAAGGTGAAACTTACTAAAACACTACAGCTCCCTTTGGTAACTTTTAATATCCGATTTTTTTTAATGATAAGGTTCAGTGAACTGAAATTAACCTGTGAACGTGTCGTATTGGCCAAAACTAAAAAGAGGTCTTAATCTTCTTTACCTAAATGGACATTCCTGTAATGTATTTGAATGTAAATCAAACAGGGGTGATGCTTTACAATAGTACTGCTATTAGTAAGTCTTTAAAAAAAAACTTAGGTGTCTACATTTAAAAAATCATAAGTGTCTTCCATCTTCTGGACTTCATAGTAAACAACAATACACGCAAATAGAAGAAATTCCTACGTGGCATGATTAAAATAAAATGAAAATGTGAATGCGTGATATAAAATGTCTGAGATACATTTTTTCAAGCAGGACAGTTTGAAAGCTAAATTCTGTATGACAAACGTGTGTTTTGGCAAAGAACCCGAAAATACAGCTTTCCAGCTCAAAGGAAAAGCGTGGTGCCATTCAAATATACGTGTAGTGTATCTTGTTTTGTGTAGTGAATTGGTTTTCTGAGGAAATCGGTAATACTGAGGATATGTGCTATCAGGGGGGGCACATTTCATTGAACTAATGGGTGGAGAATGTGCATTTAATCTTTGAGGGCAGAATCTTTCAAACTTTTGAAAATTACATGTCACGATTTCCATCCCCAGAAATCCAAGGGCCGTTATACTCTGTGCCCCATACCTATGGTTTTCAGGCAATCCAATACCTATTTCTGGATTCCATTTCACGTGATAAGGGAAAGCGATGCCGCTTGTTTTGGTCTGAAAAAATAATTTGAATCTGATGGAAATGTAACCGTACCAAGAAAGAAAACGAATCAATCAATAAAAACTTGAATTTGCTCCGTGCATTGCTTTCTAGTTTAGCCCAGAATGCTGGCCTGCTGCGGCTCTGGTGTGTGAAGTGAGAGCTCCCTGATTAAACATGGAAAATGATTAGTGGTGGGAAAGTTGATTAGAAATGGCGTGTATAGTTTCGGTTGAATGGACTGAGTGAAACCCTCTGACTGTCACACACCTCTCATTAACTCCCTTCCTGCACTCCCAGATCGCATACCACAGCTCAGAAGGGGTTCATTTCATTAATAAAACCCCTTGCGCAGGGCTGCTGCTGCTGCCTTCCTGAGTGGAGCCGAGAAACACAAGGTGCGGGCCCAGCAGCACCCGGCAGAACCAAGGGCACAGTCCTCCACGAATACTCTCTCACGTATTCATGTTCTTAGGCAACTGATCAAAAATGAAGAGAGCAAATAAACACGAGAGCGGAGGCTGTTTCTGGTGTGAGGTACCGAGCAGGAAAACAGCAGTAGGGCCCTACAGCTGGACAGCCAGACACCCGGATCCTGTACAATCTAGAGTACAGCCCAGGTTTTTCATTCAGAAATGCCTAATTCCTGAGGCAGCCCCGCGGGTGTGACACATCGACCCGCGTGCGGGTGGAAGTCCCAGCAGGCAGGAGACACCGCACTGCAGCGTCTAGGTGCTTTTGAACAAAATAAATCACATTTTCCCTCACATTTGAAAACGGGGGAATCCAGGACGTAGCCAATAAATCGTGGGTCAAAAGCCCATTGGAAAGACGGCCCAATATGCCTTCCTTAATAAGGAACAGAGACACACAGCAGAGACGCTCGGATACCGCAATAGGCCACAACACTAACCGGGAAGAATCAATAACACGCCGGGAAGTCACTAATGCAGTGTCCGCCGATCCTTTTCTGAAGGGAGTTACTATAATACTAACGCAGGCAAGGGATCTAGGCCTGGGAGGGGGGTAATCTGCGGCGTAAACCCCTCAATGTCCCGGAGCACTGTCCAGTCAGTGAGTAGTAACGCTGGCTGTTTTGCACCGCAGGTTATTGTCTGTCTCTGGTGATGGTAACAGGAGTTAGAGAAATTAGTATATTAACGAGTTTGCAGCCCTCCTATCTATTCCCCCGGGCACCATTAGGCAGAGGAGGTTTTCAATAGCAGAAACACATCTCCATGAAATCTAGTCTGGAACACCGCGGTCCGGATGGAGGAGAGGAGGGGGATTTATTTATTTGGAGGTCTAGAAAAGTGAATATGTCCGTAGGACTGCAGAGGCCTCTGAGCCTGGCCACCTTTCCTCTCCACAGATGGCGTTGCTCGCCCAAAGCCCTTCTGTGTGGCGTTGCTCCGACCATCTGGAAGGGATCTGAGCGTAAAGTGGATTTATTTAGAACCTGCAGTGCTGGAAACGTGTTGCTTTTCTCTCCTTCAATTATCTTGATAAATGAGTTGTTGTTGAAGGAAGAAAAATAAGCACCCGAGTTAGAATAAACTAGGCTGCATTGTCACCTCTAGCCCCCAGCCCTGAACCTTGTCTTGGCTCCCCTCTTAAGAGAAGACTGTAAATTTGCGCATATTCTCCTGCCCTCGATCTCCCAAGAAGGCCCCAGAGGTGAGGTGTCTGCCTCAGCGGCTGCTTCAAAGCCTCGGGGGAATCAATAAGTCTGAAGAGGAGGTTTGAAGTGACTTCTGGAGATAAGATCGATGTGAAGGTAGCACTGAATGCAGAAAAAGGCGTTCTGCTTCTCACTTCTATGCAGTGTGCGGCTAAAACCACTTGTCTTCTTGGTGGGAGTTCAGTCTCTGGAGATATTTTTGGGAAGGGGGTGTGGGGTTGAATGACAAAGACAAACCAATATGACGTACAGCCCTTTAGGAATCGATGCTCGCCTTGCATTCACTTTTTCGGCTGTTGTGAGTGAATTGAACCGGACGCTTTGTGTTTTTCTTACTCAATCCAGAGAATTATTTGTTGTTTCTTTTCCTATTCTCTGGGATCTGTGCAAACACGTACAGTAGTTATCTCTGCACGGGTGCACTAGAGCAAAAACAAAACAAAAACAAACCCCGACCTTGGAACACTTGTTTGAATTTTTCGATTGCCTCAGTCAATGAGGAACGCGCTGCATTCAGTAAATTCTCTTTCCCCCTCCCTTGCTTACAGGATTTTCTGTCGTTGTTGTTGGAAGTTCAGAAGTCAGGAAGAAAGGTAAAGGGTTCTGCTTACGTCCCTCTGGGAAGATGGGAAGCAAGGCTCTTCCGGCTCCGATCCCACTCCACCCTTCACTGCAGCTCACTAACTACTCCTTCCTCCAGGCTGTGAACACCTTCCCAGCAGCTGTGGACCACCTACAAGGTCTTTATGGACTCAGCGCGGTGCAGACCATGCATATGAACCACTGGACATTGGGATATCCCAATGTGCATGAAATCACCAGGTCTACCATCACGGAGATGGCTGCAGCTCAGGGCCTGATGGATGCCAGATTCTCTTTCCCAACGCTACCTTTCGCCACACACCTTTTTCACCCAAAGCAAGGGGCCATCGCCCATGTAATCCCAGCTTTACATAAAGACAGACCCAGGTTTGATTTTGCCAATCTGGCCGTGGCCGCCACGCAGGAGGACCCACCAAAGATTGCAGATCTGACCAAGCTGAGTCCAGGACTTGGAAGTCCCATCTCAGGGATCAGCAAACTGTCTCCGGACAGAAAGCCCTCCAGGGGCAGGTTACCTTCCAAAACGAAAAAAGAGTTTATCTGCAAATTCTGCGGCAGACACTTTACCAAATCCTACAACCTGCTCATCCACGAGAGAACCCACACAGACGAGCGGCCCTATACCTGTGACATCTGCCACAAGGCCTTCCGGAGACAGGACCACCTCCGAGACCACAGGTGAGGGAGGCAGCCACAGGCAAGCAGCCTTCTCCTAGCTCCCCCAGTGAAAGGCAGCTGCTATTTCTCTCTCTAGATGTCACATCAGAAACTTTTCCTATTATTTACTACAAAGGTTCCGTGGGCTCCGCCAGGTTCAGATCACTGCACAATAGAACCTCGTCCCAGGCTGTCAGCATGTGGACAATCTGCTGCCAAGCTAAACTCAAGGCCCCACCGATCTTGGGCCGCTGTGAATTTAAGAAATATGCCCACTTTCCTTATACTTTCTCCTGAGTTTTACATTAGCTGTAAAGGTTTGGTGGATTCATCGCTTCCCACGTAGAGGCATTTCGGCTTCTCCAGCAGGGAAGCAGTGGCAAACCAATCGACAAATTAATTGACAGCTGATCTTCTAAGGGGGAATAGCAAATAAATATGTAATTTTTGTGGGTTGGACATGTGATTGTATTTGGAGGCGAATCTATTAACTGAAACAAATATTCCCCATCGCTGATAAGATTGTAATAGTCCGGTAAGGATAGTATTTACAATCTGGTTTTAAGAGTTGAATGTAAAGGCAAAGGGCCAATTCCCACGCCCCCTTGTTCAGGTTAGTAGTCCCGGGAAAATTAGTAGAACTTCAACCAAAAATTAAAATAAAATAGACGAATATGTATGCCCAATCCTGCGCACACTGACGTTTAACGGCAAATTTCCCATTGATTTAAACGGGAACAGGATTGGGACCAGTTTGTGAAACAGATGATTTTTCCATCATGCAGTCTAATCTGTCACCAGAGAGGGCAATCTAGCGTTGATAAGAATTATTGTAAATGTTTTGAACTGATAAAGGAGGTTAATTATACGCAGAATTACAGAACAAAAATAATAAAATAATAATAATTAATAATAAATAAAGAGTCAGAATTTTCCCCTCCCCCACACAAAGTAATTATAAGATTAAAGAATCTCTAGAGCCTTCTTGTGGCTTTTGAGTTTGTCGACAGCCATTGATTCAAACCCTTGTATTGACTTTCAGATATATCCATTCCAAAGAAAAACCTTTCAAATGTCAGGAATGTGGGAAAGGATTCTGCCAATCCAGAACTCTAGCAGTTCATAAAACTTTACATATGCAGGTAAGTTTAGCTCCAAGTCTATTATTATCATTATACTGTTCTTGTTCTTATCCTGTTTATTTTGTACAAACCCTTAAATAGCATGAAAGGTAAACAAATTTCGGAATGTGGTTAGGCACCTGAAATAATGAGCCATAGCTTGCCATTAGTTTTTAAAGCAGATCTCCCCAAATCTTTACTTCAATAAAGCAATCTGTTTAATAACAGGATATGGCCCTATGTTCTTATTTTTCTTGATTAAGACATGTCTATTTAGTGTATTTAAAATATGCAATTCTTTTAGAAAAAAGCAAATAGAGTCTACTGAGGATTTAATTTACATAAATTGCTTGTGAATGTGGGTACTTATAAATGGTCTTTGTTAAATCTTATCAAATGCATTTCAATATTTTATGTTTGTAAAAAATGTAAGCACTGTAGGGGAAAAACAGCTTTGAAAGATTAATTGACACCTTAAAATGACTTGCCTATATCCCAATACATTGTATATGTCTGTAATGGTTTTAACTGTCTGGAGGAAAGCTCAGCCTTACTCATAGAGATGGCGTGGTGATTTGAAATTGAAGAATTGCACTGTACATTTTTTTTTCTGTAGATTCAAGGGTCATGAAATGGGCTGAGCTGAGAATAAAATATACGTTGACAGACAGGATATTTCCAGGCAGTTAAAAGTGTCATGATTTTGTGTCTGTTGAGGATTAAGAGACTAGATTTATTTAAGTAGATTCCCTATACTTCATGTTAAGCTATGTAATAACAGAAAAGTAGTAAATTAATAAACTAGGTAGTTTGTAAAGGATTAATCCTTTGCTTGCTTCAAATCTGAACAGGAATCTCCACACAAATGCCCCACATGTGGAAGAACCTTTAATCAGAGAAGTAATCTGAAAACTCACCTTCTTACCCATACAGACATCAAGCCCTACAACTGTGAGCAGTGCGGCAAAGTGTTCAGGCGAAACTGTGATCTGCGGCGGCACAGTCTAACTCACACCCCGCGGCAGGACTTCTAGAGCAGCCAAGGACCTGCACCTGCCTCTGCAGCTCCAAGTTGCTAATTTTGCTCAAGGACTTAATTGTAGAAAGCTACACACACACACACACACACACAGGGGCCGAGACCGCATACCACACTCCAGCAAAATTCCCTTAGGGAGTTGTGGACTGCAGGATCGGTCTCCACTCCTATCCACACAAAGAGCATATGCTAGTCTCTTGTAGATATTCGCAGCTCATTTTAGAGCTCTGTACAGAATGTGGTTTTATTTTTTTTTTCGTATTGTCCTGTTGGATGCACATTGATAACAAATCTGAGAGTCAAAATATCTTTTAAAAGTGTATTTCAAAATAAATCCCCCCCCCAATACCTCCTGCTCTGTCGTATTACTTTCCTAAACATTTTGTTCTTCTGCTGTGACAGCTGCAATAGTAACTTATATTGAATAAATTTCCCCATCTGGGCAATTGTATTGTCACAACGTTTCTGAAAAGTGTTCTTGTTTTCGCTTTTATGACTGCTGCTTTTGTGTTATCTATTGTAAAATAAAATGAAAGTGCCCGTATTTACAACTCCATTGCTTAATAGCTTGAATGTCTACATTAAGTATTAGCTTTTGTAATTTTTCTTATTGAATTAACGACTTTTTAAAAAGAAATAGCTGCAAATAAACAGTGCCTGGGAAATAATGTATACAACAATCCCTAAACCAAACTGGCTTATTAGTAACTTATTTGCAATCAACCCATATATTGTAAAAGTCATCTCTTTTCCAAAGATTGCAGTAGATAGTCTCCTGCTATTAGACTTTGAACACTGGCAATTCACTAGAGTAGACAGGGACTTTATACTGCAGAAGACGATTCTTTTCTGATAGCTCTGAAAACAAACACTGGGACATAAATAAAATCCCATTGGATCCCATCACCCATGGGAAGGATCATTGTAAGTCCCAATAGCGTTTAACCAACTTCATTAACATTCCTATCAGTCCTAACAATCTGCTGAATGGCAGCGTTATCAGGGCTCAGCCCTGCAAAGCCGGAGGAGTTGCAGGCGCTTGCAGGGGTCGTCAATAAAAGCCGTCAGAATTGTAACTCGTACCTAGTTAAAGAAAGAGGATGTTTAAAATGTCTCCAGAATCATTAACAGAGATAAACCACTGCACCAGAGAAGCCAAACTGCCAGCACGCTGCGACTGCCCCCTTGCAGGAGACTCCCGACTGGATGCTCCAAATGCTCCATGCAGTTCCCCAAAGATCGTATTTAAACAGACTTTAAAGCTAGTGTGGGAGTAAAACGACCTCCCACCCCAACCTCCAAGTGGCCTTGGGAGACTGGGATGGGTACAATCTCAAGACCTCACCACAGAAGGGGGGGGGGGATCTGGCACTTCGGTTTCTGCGCCTGCAGACTAACGACGGTGTCCTGCTGTGCTAACGGTGCGAGGGGCGCCAGTGACCCGGCCGGGGAGGTCACTTTTCGTTCCAAAACGGGGCTAATTTTAATTCACGTGGCTTGTGGTGGCTTTCGCACAGTTGCAACATGAAACGAGCGGGGTCAAACTTGGGGGGGGGGGCGGGAATGACCCCGCACATGCCCATGTGCAGACAGCAAAGGCGAACCGCCCTGATGGGAAGACCAGTGCTGCCACTGCGGGGCTCAGCCCTTCCCTGGAGGGATCCCTCAGACCCATGGCCAGCGGCTACGGGCTCGCCCAGTGCTGGTACCCCTCCTCGGACCCCCTGCACAGTCACTGGCGGGCTCGTCACGGCCCCCTGCTGGGACCCCTCCTTATACCACGCGCACAGCATTAGAGCGGCTCGTTCCGACCCTTTCTCCTGGGACCCGCCCTTAACCCCCCCCGCGCAGCCACCCGGGGGCGCCCCTGTTTAGCCCCACGCTCAGGGAGGGAGAGAAAGTGGAGGCAAGAACCGCTCGTGGCCACTAGGCTCTGGTCCCCGCACTCCTGCGGCGGGGGGAGGGGATCGGAGTCCCGGCCGCACCCCCGGCCCGGTCCCGGACTCGCATTAACAGCTTGTTGGGGCGCGTTTTCCCGCTCCCGGCTGGCGCCTGCTCCGCTGCTGCGCCTCCCGAGACGCAAACGGGTGAGCGGGCTACGGCTGGCGAGATCGGTCCCACTGCCCGGGCCTGCGCTCGGGGAGAGCGGGAAAGCTGCCCCCTCCCCCGCTCCTGGGGGGACCTCCGTGCCCAACTCGGGGGGAGGCTCAGCTTCCGCCTCCCCTGACCTGGGGGCTCAGCCCCCGCCGTCTCCCTCTTTCCCCCTGCTCTGGGGAGGCTCAGACCCCACTGTCTCTTTCCCCCTTCCTCCTGCTCTGGGAGGGGGCTCAGCCCCAACGTCTCCTCCCCCTTCCCTCTGCTGGGGGGGGGCTCAGCCCCCACTGTCTCTTTCCCCTCTTCCCCCTGTTCTCGGGGGGGCTCAGCTCCCACTGTCTCTTCCCCCTTCCCCCTGTTCTCGGGGGGGCTCAGCCCCCACCGTCTCCTCCCTCCTGCTTTGGGGGGTTCAGCCCCCCACCATCTGCCCCCGTTCTGGGGACTTTCCCCATGCTGTGCAGAGGGTTGAACTGCTGTGTGCTCTCTCTTCCTCTGCAGCGCTGAGCCCCCCATGCCCATCCGAGTGTGCCCTATGAGAAGGAGGTGCCTCTCTGAAACCCACATAGGAGCGGCGCATGGCTCCTCCATGGAGAAACAGCTGTCCGAGAGTAGGGTGACCAGACAGCAAATGTGAAAAATCGGGACGGGGGTGGGCAGTAATAGGAGACTATATAAGAAAAAGACCCAAAAATCAGGACTATCCCTATAAAATCAGGACATCTGGTCACCCTATCCGAGAGCCTGGCTCTGCTGGAATCTTTTGCCAGCAGTGTGCGCTGGAGCGCAGCACAGTGGTATGTCTATGCTAACAACATGCCTTGTGATAGTAAATGACATGGCTTACACGGGTGCAGTGTGTCCATGCTAGGAACCTGTCTAGCCTATGTCAGGAAATGTTTTAACTAACCCATGTTAACTAATACCATGCCAAACACATGTAACCGTTGAGCCCAGACAAGAGCAGGCTTGTTTAAAAGCATGTTAGCTATCTACAACCCCCAGAGTGGTCTATATCTGTTTTTGCACCATTCCAACATGAAAAGGATGGAGAATTGGGCTGCTACATTCACCGGCCAGAGTAACCAAGCCTTTCAGGTCCAAAGGCTAAGGGATAGAGTCCAGTCTCCAAGATCATATTTCAGTGAGGAACTATTGCCTGTCTCTAACTCATCAATTCCTTGACTCCATTCCTTCTTCTTTCCCTGGTCCTTTGTTCTTCTTCCCCCACCCCTTCACCTGTCTCCTGTACTCTGACATCAGTGTTTCCCATCCACTAATCCATTCACTGCTCCTACTCCTAGCTCCTGATCTACTCTGTTCCTGATTGACTGTTTCTCCAACTTCCAATGTGCTCCCATCCCCATAATATGTTACCTACCTCCAAGTCTCTCTCTACCTCTTTTTCTCAGTGTCTGGTCCCTAAACCTAGTGTCTCCCTATCCCCAGTCCCAAAGGCATAGTGGGCCAAATTTATCCTGGGGTAACTCCATTTAGATGGAAGTATCCTGGGGTGAATATGGCCCATATAGTCTCCCCCGGGCCAGGCTCCATTTGCCATTTGTGTAACATTTCTCTTTACCAAACCAAATCAAGAGGTGATGTACAAGTATTTTTTTGTATTATTTATTAGTATTATTGTAATATTGTACAAACACAGAACAGCCCCTGTCCCAAAGAGCTTACAATCTAAGTATAAAACAAGAGGCAACAGATGTCAATAATCTTCCCATTCTGAACAGAGACACATGCTGTCACTTCATATTCTCAGTGCTTCAAAAAACTCACTGCACATTTTTTGACTGAAGTTAAGAGTCCAGGCAAAGACCAGTGTTTTTAACAGTCACTTGTTCCCTTGATTTTTTTTTAAACCAGTACCTCTAACCTTAAAAAGCCAGTGAATATTTTAAAATTTCTCTCTGTGATCATGCTTCACTATGCCACTGTGCTACACTGCCCTGTCCCATGGCCCTCTGACAAGAATAGCTTTCTTGGGCACATGGAAACAGCACTGGTAATAATCAAATAATGAATATGCTGAAATATAACAAAGAACAATTAATGGCTCATTGTTTGGTTTTAAATTTGTTTAGCATAGTGCTAACAGATCTGTAAAGCTCTCTTTTGGGCAGAGGTCATGCTTTTTATTATCTCTGTATAATGCCACCCACATTTGTCACAATGTAAATAATAAATATAATAATGAATAACTTTAGCATTAGCATTAATTTTCACACAAAGTATATTTTTTTGTTCTACTGGAGACTTGCTGCTGACAATTACATGTGCATGCTCTGGTAACCCACTGAAGTTTTCTAAATTCCCTTTTTGCCCTGTTTTTGTTTAATTTAATCGCTATCCCCATCTCTTTCTTTACTTGCCCATTCCATCTCCTCCTTTCCTATTTCCCTGTTCTGTACGTCTCTCTGTATTTTAGATATTTACTAGGTATAATGGTATGAAAGACAGGGAAAACTTGGGCTGAATATCTGAAAAAAACTTCCTGAAAGTGAGATCTATTAGCCTGTGGAAAGCAATTAGTCTCTTGTTCAGGGGTTGAATTGGGGGGATACAGGGAGAGGGGAATGGTTGTACTCTTCCAAACTCCACCCACAAAATAAGCTTTGTCCGTATTAGTTGCTAAAATGAGATATGCTCACATTGGATTGTGCAGATGTTCAAAATATGTTTGTACGTGCTTGCTGAGCTCTTCTGGGCTCTTTGAAGACCTCTGTGGGGTTTGAATACGCCTATAGGCTCGGCTAGGCTCCTGGTGAATGGCTCCTTTTTCACTGGGGATAAATAATAAGTTATGGTATCTCCCAAACACCACCCATTCGTGGCACCAAAATGAAATGTCACTCAGTAAATTGTGCAGAACTGTGATCCTCCCTCTCCTTTCTTACATAAGGAATGAAATAGTTTATAGTGTCGACATTTTATTTATCATTGCAAGGCTGTCTGAGTTAACGCCTCACTAATATGGATGGGCAACTTACACCACTCAGAACAATTACTCCAAGGTCCGTGCAGACTCTGATATTTCTGTAACTGTTACACACCATTCACATTTTTCTTCAGCCATAATAGCTAGATACTTACATTTTTTGTCAGACTGGACAGAGCATCACAAAATGTAGTTTAGGGAGCAATCTTGCCCTGGCAAGGAATGAGCTAATTAGTCTTTTTCAGCTCTCACTGCCTCTGTTCCTTATCTCTTTCTCTGTCTTCTCTTTTAATTTACAACCAAATCTTGGGTCAGGTCTATACTAGGAGGGATTTCCTGGTATAAAAATATATGGTTGCCAGTATAGCTTATTTCAGCCCCCAAACAAAATAAAATATACCAGCAGTTTTGCTGGTATACCTGTGTTTATATTAGCAGCTTTTGCCGGCGCAGCTATGTTGGTCAGGAAACACACCTCTTTACATCTCTGACCGACATAGCTGTGCCAACAAATATGTGCAGAGTAGACCTGACCTTACTCTTTTCCTGGTCTTTATTGTCTTTTGGAGCTCATTCCTCCTCATCCCACACCTTTCTATAAATATTCTCTTTCCTGTGCCTTTCTAATGTCTACATTAGAAATGCAACAGAAACACAGGTGCAGTAGCGCTTCAGTGTAGACACTTGCTGCAGAGACAGAACGGGTTCTTCCCTCTCTAACAGGTAGTAGCTTGGTCAATGGAAGAATTTTTCCATCAACATAGCAGTGTGTACACTAGGGCTTAGTTCAGCTTAACTACTTTTCTTAGGGGTGTGAATTTTTCACACCCTTGAGTGACTTAGGCTTTGTCTACACTGGAACTTCATCAGCAAAACTTTTGTGGTTCAGGGGTGTTAAACGCCCCCGTCCTGAATGACAAAAGTTTTACCGACACAAAGCACCAGTGTGAACAGCGATTTGTTGGTAGGAGCGCTCTCCTGCCAACAAAGCTGCTGCCGCTCGTTGTGGGTGGAAATTTTTTGTCAGTGGGAGAGCTGTCTCCTGCTGACAAACAGCAGCTACACTGTGCGCCTTTTAGCAGCACGGCTGTAGCAGCACAGCTGTATCGCTAAAAGGTCGTAGTGTAGATAAAGCTGTAGTTGGGTCGACTTAACTTTCTAGTGTAGACCAGCTCTTAGGTGTTGTACATTCTGAGCTCCTTTTCTCCAAGATCTTTCCCCTGCTCTTTTCCCTCTGCCTCTCTCTTGCCTTTCCATATCTCTCCCTCTGCTTGTGTCTCAACCTTCCTTGCTCCTGACCTCATTCTGACAACTCAGGGGTAGTCTACACTAAAAACTTAAGTTGACCACACCCCTGAGAGATGTAATGAAGCCTATCTAAGCCCTGGTGTAGACAGTGCTAAATCAATGGGAAAATTCTTCTGTTGACCTAGCTGCCGCCTCTTGGAGAGATGGATTTTACTACAGCAAAAGAAGAACCCCTTCCATCATGGTAATAAGTGTCTGTACTACAGCGGCACAGCTGCAGCGCTACAGTCTGTAGTTTACAGTCTGCTGTGAGACTCCTATAATGCTTCAGCAGCCCTCCATACTTAAATAATACTGTGGCTTCCTCCTTATTGAGTATTTGTGAGAGATCTTGTACATTTTAGTTTTTGAGAGATGTTAATTTTTACAGGGAAAGGAGATGGATGTTTTTATCCAGATGAAAAGGTAGTAAAATTATTTTGTTACTGACATTGTTTATTAGGCACCATCACTGAAACTGTCAGCTGACATCCTTTGGCATCATTACTTTTAGAGGAAGGGTCTGACTCACTGCCCGAGGTGTTTTGAGGATGTTTCAAGGTGTGTCAGCTGCACTTCACGTCAGTACACCTTGATGTATCTCTTTGGCACGGATTGAAAGGTACAGTTTCTAAATCTCCCAGTGACCCATTATTTATGGATCACTGATATGATAGAATGTAACTGTTCCTGTCTATCATGTTAATGCAAGTTTGCCTATGTACAAAACAGCCTGTATTCCAGGGATAATACTGTGCATGCACAATTAGAGCACATACTAAAATCTTTGTGAAAAGATTATGTACATTGGGCATTTTCAAAACTTAATTATTGTAGCCATTTTATTTATTTATGTGAACTGTTTAACTAGAAAAAAATAAACACAGAGTTCACAGTGTGGAATTAGGGCAATCTGAGGCTCTAGGCACACCACAACACAAGCCACTCCATAGGTCCACCTTTGTGTCCTCACTTTCATGTTGAGGCCCCACACTCACTTGGATTGGTGATGGCAGAGGGGACCCATCCCTTCCCAGGTTGGCCAGAATCTGGGGGAAGTAAGGGTAGCAGCAGTAAGGTCCCCAGCACTTACCCCAGCACAATGTATCTGCTTTTGTGCATGTCAGGGCACACCATCCTTCTGCCACACACACAGTCCCCTGCACCTAGCCCCTACCCCAGAAGAAGGGGATCTTAATGTTAACACCCCATTTAGATGCACACCCTACAGAACTATTGTTTCATACTTTTGGCAGGCTCAGGCAGGCATAACTATTGGTTACATTTGTGTCACATCTTCAAACTTCTATTCACAGCATGGGGGCTAGAAACATACATTTTTTAAAAATGAAAAATTAGAGTCTGCTGTAATCTCATGACTCTAGCATCTTGGACTCTAGGCATGGGATTATAGTACCTATGCCTTAATAGTTATAGATACAGCATTTGTTTGTTTGTTTTTCTACTGAGAAGACTGGGGTCTTATTTAATTCAGTTTTCCAAATAGGTAACAGAGGCATACAACAGGTTAATTCCCCAAAGTCACACAATAAAGTCGTGATTCGGCTGAGATCTCAAATCAGAAGCTTTCTGACTCTCAGGCCTTTGCTCTAACAGTCACTGGAACACAACATTTTAATTTTACTGAAATATGTAAAGTATCCACAGTAGGGGATAGCAATCTGAGGAGTATCTTCTTTAAATCTGAGGCTTTGTTTTTTTAATTACAGGAACACAAAGAGTATTAAATTCCCAAAAGCCTGTTATATCTATATCTATAAAATTAATAATGCTTATATGTATATGTATGTGTGTGTGTATAGTGAAATCATGTTCCCTCCAAAGAGCAATCTAAATGTACTACAGTAGGAAATTTCTGAGCTAATTATAACATCATAGTAGCAAAGATGTTGGTTGAGAGCTGACACGTTTCTCTATTTCCCACCCCAAAAATCCTTTTGACTGAAATTTCTCCTGCTTAATTTTAACTCAAAAGATAATTTGTTGGCTATTTCAAAGAAAATCGATTCAGTCATTATTGAGGTCCCCTACATGGGGTTTTGGCCAGTGGAACTACATAATTTGAGGGCCCTCTTCTGACATCCATGACTTCAATGTATGCCTCTTCTCTGCCATAATGAGATTGCATCTTCAATTTCAAATGTTTCATGCTCTGAGGCATATACACCGTGGATTTCATAGTTTAATAGTTTTACGGTGTGAACACATTATTAGTTTATCTAGTCTGACCGCCTGCATAACAGGCCACAGAATCTCACCCGGTAATTCCTGCATGTAGCCAATGACATCTGTTTAAATTACAGCATATATTTTAGAAAGATGTCCAGTCTTGATAATACTAGATGATGCCCTCGTCCATGATTGAATGATACACAGAACAACTACAGGCTCATATGGACTTCGCATAAATTATAGAATTAAACAGTTTTTGGTTGAAAAAGAACCCTTTGTAAAAACCAGAAATTTTCATCACAAACATTTTTAATTTCTTTTTCCCTTTCTTTTTTGTTGTTGTTGATGAAATTGGAATATGTCATTTTTATAATTTATCATTTTCTTCCCTCCCTTTTTCGGTGGCCAAAAGAAAAAAGTGAAGTAATAACGAAAAAAGAAGGAGGGAAAAGTAAAACAAAGCAAAACAAAAAACCCAACCACAGAAAAACTAAAAATTTTAAAATAAAAAAAATTGAAAATGATTTTTTAAAAAAAATTGGATCAAAATTTCCATGAATATATTGAAATAAATGAAAGATAATTTCAAAATCAGCAGAGTAAAAAACGACTAGAAAGTTTGTTTCCATTTTTCAACACATTTTAAGTCCCTAACATGCAATCTGATCCTAGATGTGCTGCACAGTGGGCAATTTTTGCAAGGTATTATGGGATATTCTCTCAGATTTTGGGAATTGTGGGGAGAGGGGATCAAACTCCCATAATTCCCCCTGCTGTATCCCCAGATGTAGATGCATGGATGGTTTATTATTAATTATTATTATTATTTTATTGTATTACTGTAGCACCAACATGACACAGCTCAGATAAGGGCAGCATCGTTGTTGTACATACAAAAAGTAAGTGACTGTCTTGAAGAGCTTCTGATCTAAATAAACAAGACAAAGGGTGTTAAATGTCACACAACAGATCATTAGCAGACCTAGGAACCAAACTCCTGAAGATTTTATTTGATGTTTTTATTCATAAATATCATTTCAAACATTTGGTGTTGGAATCAAAACATTGACTTTTTACCTACTCTGGATGTTTATCAATATGTTTTCAAGTTTAGAGTAAGAATAATTAAGATATTCAGGAGGTTTTTAATTGATGTGAAATGATGTAAACTTAAAACATAGAACATAGAAGCCCTTCAACACAGAATGACAATGGTTAAGCAATAATATATTATTAGGCATCTTGCTGTTAATCCTGATGTTCCAGGGGAATTTTGTTTGAGGCACACTGTGGGATTGAGTGTTTGTTCTGGAGTTCTTGCACCACAATCTGGGAGATTTCCTGCTGAAAGAACACTGGGAAATTAATGCCACTCCAGTTTCCCCTCTATATCTGGTAGCTCCATAGACAGTGTGAGAGGTGGTGTGCAGATGTAGGGGACAGTCAATAGCAGCATAGCTCATGAAGGAATTGTGCTACAAAGAGGGGCTGAGTTCATGATAGCTGTTTCTGGAAATCCAAAAATGGAGCCTGCAAATATATTCTCTTTCTAAACAAATTCAGTCTCTTACCTCTAGATCAAAGGAGTGATCCTGAATAACTGGGGCAGCTTATTTTTGTCCCATAGGCAACTTGCTAGTGCAGTGGTTTTCCACCTGTGATCCGTGGACCTCTGGGGGGTCCGGAGATGATGTCTAAGGGGTCAGTGAAAGGTTGTTACCATAGAACAGTGGTTTTCAACCTTTGATTTGCGGACCCCATTCAAAAAATGTTAGAGGTCCACAAATGAAAAATGTTGAAAACCACTGTGCTAGTGGTATGAGATAGCGGCTCCTACTGTGTATAGGGGAAAACAGGCCCTATCTTGTGATTTGATCTACAGCAGTGCTTCACCTTGATTCAGTTTGGCTCAAGAAGGATTAAGACATGTTGTGACCTGTAGTTTCAATATGTTGCACCTTGTAAAGACAAGGTAGCTGTGGGCCATTATATAAAACTAGGTGGGCTTCATTTGTCTGCCCCAACTGCAGATAAGGGAAACCTCAGCATGTCTTTCCATTCAAACTCTCACCATTTTAACTATTTGAATAAAAAAGAAATAGCTAATAAAAGATGATTCACCTAATGCCAAATCTGAGCTCTGTAGATCAGCTTTGATCAAATACCCTGACATTTGGGTAACTGCATTATTATTATAAAACATCCTTTTAACTTTTTTTCCAGATGCTCTTTGTTTAAACTTTGCTTTGATCACTGCGTGGGTCTTTCCATTTCAGCAGATATTTATCCACAGTGAATGAAATGAAGGTGGATTTTTAGATTTGTTCTTCATATGGATTTTCTTTCCTTTGTTCAAATTTTAAATCAGTGAAGCTACTTTTTAAAACTAACCCTTTTACTCAGGAATACAGCTATTTTATTCAACTCAACTCAACTCAACTTATCAGTGTCTCAATTTCTCCATCTATAAAATAGGGAAAACAGTACTTGGTTACCTCACAGAGATGGTTGTGAGGATTAATTAGGTAATGTTTATACAGCATTTTGAAAGTATAAACATCTAAGTGATACAAGCACTAACTAGTAGTAAGTACCGTCTGGTAGTAGTCATTTGAGTTTGCAATATATTAATTAGTACTAGTGCTAGAATAGTATATTTTGAAAGGGAATGTTCATCTGAGAAACTAATTTTCAAATAGGGTCTAAGAAGTAAGAACACCAGTTTCCATGTAGATAAGCCCTTTATGGAATTTCTTTTCTGAATAAAGTTACTTGTGTGTAAGTGTTTGCAGGATCAGGCCCTGTAGATGTCAACTCCATATCAAACATTAAAAATACTTGAGTTGTCACCCAAAACACCATAGACTTGAAGTCCCTATTATTATATCTCTAGATTAAGCAGAAGGTAGTCATTTTTGAACCCAGGCATTCTCAAACATATTCACAGTAGGGCCACATCTTAATAGACATATTATTGTGCAGATTCTATTCATGCTGTCTGCAGTTGCATAACATTTGTGGCAACTACAGCAATGGCAGTTTTGCCATTTACTTCAGTGGAAACAGGACTGGGCCAATGCAGTGATAAATTAAGATAGCGGGAGCTGAAAGGGAAAATGAGGCCACTTCCATTTAGGTTCCTAAATATGTATTTAGGAGCCCAAACTTTAGGCAATCAGTATGAATATTTTGGTCTAACTCATTTTGTAAGTATGAAAGTCCATTAATCCAATAATAACCCTCTTCATGAAGTAGAAGTAAGTTGCAGTATAAAAGAGATGCATTTGAAACTGATGAATTTGCTCTTCCAAGTGAGCCATGGGATTATTTAAATGTTAGCATAACTAATTAGTATTAACTATTATTTATGTATCCAACTGGTAAAGGTGCAAATAAGTCATTTCTTCATTGGGGCAGAAATTAACAGACTCAGAGACAAGATAGTTCTCCTTAGTTTATTTTTATTTAGAACACACTCAGAATTTCTGTTGTTACCTGTAACAAAGATGTTTGTTGTTAATACAATCAGCCATGTTTACAGTTTTCTCTTGTAATAATCTGTTAATATTCCAGCAAAACTGTGATGTTCAAACAGCTCTAGTCAGCGAGGTTCTTCCTCTTAATATTGCCTTAAGACGCTGCTTCTGAGGCTGTGTGATTGCATATGGGCCCCATCTTGCAAACACCGATACATGTAAGTAACCTGATGGACATGAGTAGTTAAGCTAAACTTGGGGCTTGTGCAGGTAAAGTGCACTAGAGGGGTGTGTTTGTAAAACACTCTACTGCCCTGTGTAGACCCTTCTGGCTCACTCTAAAAGGTAAATAGTTTGTGATGATGTAGTCCTGTTTCAAACAGGAGTATGTTAATGTGAACTAGGTATCTTTTAGAACATGCCAGCAAGAGCTATGCAGGGCAGAATAGCACAGCATGTTAGTGCACTTCACAAATTACAACCCTCTGGCACTCTTTGCTGCACCACATAGAGAAATCCTTTATGGAATTTCTCTTATGAGTAAAGTTACTTGTGTGTAGGTGTTTGCAGGATCAGGCCTGGTAGATGTTAACTCCATATCAAACATTTAAAATACGTGAGCTGTCATCCCAAACCACCATAGACTTGGGGTCCCTATTATTATATCTCTAGGTTAAGCAGAAGGTAGTCAATTTTTAACCCATGCATTCTCAAACATATTCCCAGTACGGCCCACATCTTAATAGACAGATTGTTGTGCAGATTCTATTGATGCAGGCTGCTATTGCATAACATTTGTGGCAACTACAGCAATTGTTTACATGGAAAAGCAATATCAGGAAAATATTTAATGTAGTTTTAGCAGGACTTAATGCAATTTATCAGGTGGAAACAAGGCATAGAGTAGAACGAAGTGACTACATTCAGAAGAAATACCTGCTTTTGAAACTAGTTGAAATGATGACTGTCAAATTGCCACTAAAGAACCCAGGCTTCCAAACTGTCCGCTTCTTTCCTAACTGCAGTGAGACCCAACCTTATAGTACCAGCTGCCAAAGTCAGACCTTAACTACCCTGTTTTTTCTGGAAAACACTGTAGAAGACTGAAGAATTAATAGGTTTATGACATTACTGAGATCACAGAAGCCAAGCCTGATTGAGAGGGGAAATAATTTTTATTCAGACTGTTTAAAATAGTTTATTTCTTTTTGTTAACATATATTTAAATCAAATACCTAAAAGCATGTGGGAAAAAACCTTTTTTGTTAAAGATTCCATACCGGCCCTTTCATTCAAGGGCTGAGCAAGCTCCTAATCTACATATCCAAGTCCTTTCCAGGGATACCTCTGCCGGAACAGGGAAGACAGCATTTGACTGTCCTCATATTTCTATGTGAAAAAACAAGTAGAAAAAAAAGTTAGGCTTTTTTTTTATGACATACAAGCAAAAAAACCGCAACCCCAATTTTCCCCCTACCTTTAACATGGGGCCTAATTCTGCAGCTGCTGCATGAAAACAACTCTCACTGACGCTAGTTGTAACTGCTGACATGCACTGGCTGCAGAATCAGGCCCAGTGCTACTAAATCCTCCCCTTCCCGTTCCCATCATTTTTTCATCCTTAGGGCCAAAGCAGGTCATAGAAGTTTTAAGGTTAAAATGAAAGTGAGCCATTCACTGCATTTGTTTAAAATAAAACTGCCACAAATGTCAGAAGCCCTGGGAATGGTAGGAATAAATAATTACTTTCTGATAAGTGTACACTGTGGAGTCTTTTTGTGAGAAGATCTCTATTAGTCATCCTTTCTTACTGACTTGCTTTGATCATTTCCTTGTTAACCATATCAGGCTATTTCACCTCCTTCATTTATCACAAGAAGGGGCCATTATTGTAAAACTCATTGTCTTATTGGAAAATACTATGAACATATCAAAGTATTTTGTTTGTATTGAGTATTTTTCAGAATTTACAGTGCTGGACTCAGTCATACATCTAATATCAAGCATATTTTTTTCTCCATAGCTAATTCAAAGTATTAAAAAAACTCCTTTTCTATACCTTAACTAACAATTAAAGGTCACTTTTTAATATATGGTATCCTCTTAAAGTATTGGCATTAGAAAGTCTGAATATTTATTATTATCCTTTCTCAAATATAATTGTAGCAACCATCCTGTACTCTGGGTGTCTATCCTAACATTAAAATAACAAAATACTTAACATGTTGTCTTGTAACACATTGGTGAGCATTTCTTAAAATAATAATACAAGGCGGTCTAATTAGTTCAAAATAATGTAAAAGTGTACAGCCACAAGCTGATGTAATTACAACCAAATTTTGGATTTTTCTGCCATTTATACTGTTCATTATTTTTATATTTTGTACATAAAAACTACAATTGCATTTACCTACAATAACAGCAAAGAAAGGATTATATATAAGCAAACTATAGTTCTTTTTATAGTGTTGCATAAATGCAACAATTCAAACAATTCATAATTTAATTAACCTCATCACAACAAAAACAGTATTCGTTGTAGCATTTTAACCATATACTTATACCCTTTAGAAACCAATTCCATTGTAATCTTGTATAAATATACATTTGTTTTCAAACACTCTAAGGAATTGTTGGTTATGTAGTCATAAAACACACACAAGACCAATAAAGATATAAATGCATATGAAAAAATGACAAAAGTTGATAGAAATTATGGATCAAAGAATAGAAAATCTGAATCCAATTTCTTTTCCCTTTCTTCAAACATATATTAAATGAATAATCAAAACTGAGCCATCACTGTCTCCAGACAGCACATCTTCATTGCTGCTTCTCATTTTTAATGTAATTTTTTTATGGAAGTCATCAATTCATCATATACCAAACATTCTGTTAATAAGCATTTTAGAAAGGTACATTGTATTTGTTCTACAAGACATAGTCAGACCTTAAATAGAACAAAAAAAAAAAAGAGAGAAAAATTCCAAGATATCAAACTGAACACTGAAAACAAAATAATGTAAATATCTTAATATCTAATATGCACTAAGTACATTTTAAAATCCATATCTGCATACGATTAACTGCACTGCCACAGAAGCATTTGAAAAACTTGAATACTTCACGAAGGTAAAGAGTGAATCAGTCCAATTTCAGCTTAAATTGTCCACTAGTCCCCTTCTGTCTCTTCTCATGTTCAGTGAAGAGACAGGATTTGATCATTCACAGTTTTTAAAAACAGTGTCTTATTTTCATTAAGCTAAGCCTACCGCTGATGTAATTCTTGCATTACAAAGGTCTTAATTTAAACCATGACATAAATGCTTTTCATCAGTTGATTTTTTTGTTCTTCGTGCCAAATTTCTTGCATTTTTAAAATAAAATGTATGGCATGTAATAACTGCTGCAGGACAGGCTGCTTTATTCTTAAATATGAAAGACAAATGGGGTGTGACATGCATACATTTCAACATGCAGCACTTATTTCTTCAGGACTTTCCTTTTCCCACTGTTTTCTCAGTAGAGTATTTGACTTCCTTTGAATCTGGCCTAACAATAACACTGGATTTGAAGCACAAATCTCAGTCATGATCATACTGACTGGACCAAGAGACCAAAAGTGTTCTAATCTCCCCCCCACCCTACCCCCTGTCAGGGATTTGGAGATCTGTGGATTATAATTTATAGCAGCCTTTTGAAAGAAGTATGGTGATGCACTGTGAACACCCAAAATCCTGCTTTGTGTTGCATACTAGGGGTTTCAAAGCACACCCAGATTTCATCATAATCATATAGCCAAGGATCATTCCTACAACTTTCTGCAGCATAAATACTTTTTCTCTTTGGTATCATTGTAATGAATGACGGATGAGCTATGTTAATGCACTCAGGAGAATTTCATAATTCATTTAGTGTCATTTTATTTTGCAGATAGGAACCTGGTTAATTTTAATTCTGGGTCAGGGGACACCAGCTGTTTTCCCATTTGACCTGTAAAGTATTGGAGACATTTTTCTTGTGTAATATTAATAGGAATAAATTAATATTATAAATTACCAACATTCAAACATTGTATTGAAGCAGAAGTTTCAATGTGATCTAGCTACAGAATGCTGTCAAACAGTGTGTGGGTAGTTCATTGATTATTGCAAACAGTATATTATGAGGCATTGACTAGATAAAGACAGTGAACTCTGACATACTTTTAGAAAGAATAGCATTTCAGACAAAATCTGGCTGCACAGTATTTAAGAAGGTGTGGGCTCTTATTTGGATTTCATTTGAATTGTGAGAGGCTGTTTTAGTACATCAAATATTTATATTCAATTAGCTTTTGACTTTATGCTAATTTTTTTAATTGATTACTCATAGGATACCTTACTTCACTTGTAACAATATTATAGTTTTGAGTTGAGAAAATAAAAAATATTTAAAATATCTCATTGTGACTATTATATGTTGTTACTTTTTCATACTACTGTCTGTGTCTAGAAGGTTTTCCATTGCTTATTTCATTATTTTAGATTTTTGTCGTTATTTACATTATTTTTTTATGAAAATCCTTTTTGTATGGACCCTGTATGGAGCACAAGCTAGCAAGACTTTTGTTAAGAGTATCTTTTTGCGGATACAGACTAACACGGCTGCTACTCTGAAACCTGTTAAGAGTATGTTCACCTTTACATTTTCAATCCCTATTTTGAAGGATTCATATTAGTGCTGTAACAATTCACTCTGGGATGAAACTTGGCATAAAAAATTTCAAATCAAAATATATTTTTCTTCTGTTTTCCTTTTTTAATAAGAAAATTTAAAAATAAGTCATGTTGTTTTTAGAGACACAGGGTGAAGTCCTGGCCACATTGAAGTTGATAAGAGTTTTGCCACTTCAGTGGAACCAGGATTTCAATCATAGTATGGAAAACAATTGAATATACTATTTTCAGATGGGAGATTTGTGATCCTATATCTGAAAATTATTTTATTTTTTAGTTCATATTGTGTATTCATATTGTGAATTAGTATCTTTGATTTTTGTTGTTTTTTGATTTAGTAAAACAGCTACTTAGCATGTGTGGTCTCTTTTAAACAAAAATTTCCAAAGGAATTTTAGTATTTTGAGATGAGATATAAAACTAACATCCTCCCCGCCCCCGACAAAGATCCCATGGCATTTCTCCTGAGAGTTAGGGGGTGCCACCTACAGTGGCCAAGCCAGATTCTAGTTTGGATAAGAACAGTCTGCTTGTCTAATTTTCCTTGGCAATTTCAATCGGATATTGGCATTGTTATACATTTCCTGTCCTAAACTATCACATGTCGTTGCTTTGCACTTCAAATAGCTTATACATCTCAACACTCCACCTGTAATGATATTATCATTTGAGCTCAGGGCTAAATCCTACTGTGCTGGTGATGAATTGACAGCACCATAAATGAGCCTGACATGATACAAGTACAGATGTTCAATATGTAGAAGAGTCTGAACAATAAGTCAGACTGTAAGGTAGTGTGGTGCCCCTTTGTGTAAGGGTGTGATGCTCCAAGGAGTCCCCAATGCCTCCTGCTTGCTGCCTGTCACTGAGTCGTCTGTGGCTCAGCCCTCTGGCAAAATCACATAAAGTCTAAACCCTTTCTGGGGTAACAAAGAGGCCTAAATAAAAGTTCTAACAAATCCAAAGTAATAATTCTTCAGCCCCTCTTTGATCAAATTAATAATTATTTCTTCTCTGGCAGGATTCCACATGCTGCCTCCCTCCCCCAAGGACTCTAGCAGTTCACCTCTGAGGTCACCCTGCTCCCACTTACAAGGCCTATTCCTGGACTTCTCCCGCAAAAGTCTACTCTATTCCCCATGGGTTTTTTCTACCAGAGCTAATTTTTACTTCCTGGAGGCCTACACCAGCTAGGGTTGCCAACCCTCCCAATTTCGCTGGAAGTCTCCCAGAATCAGGCTCTATCTCCTGGAGATTACTGAAGCCAAACCGGGAGATTTTAGGCCACTAAAAGTCCGGTGGTGCAGCGGGGCTAAGTCAGGCTCCCTGCCTGCCCTGGCCCTGCGGTGCTCCCAGAAGCGGGCTGGCACATCCCTGTGGCCCCAGGGCTGGGGTGGGGGAGAGAAAGGGGTCTCCATGCGCTGCCCCTGCCCTGAGTGCCGACTCTGCAGCTCCCATTGGCTGGGAGCTGCGGGGGCGGTGCCTGCAGGCAGGGGCAGCCCACGGAGTCCCCCAGGAGCTGCAGGGATGTGCCGGCTGCTTCTGGGAGTGGCGCGGGGCCCCCCTGCAGTGCTGACCAAGAACCGCCTGAGGTAAATGCCATCCGGCCAGAGCCTGCACCCCTCACCCCCTCCTGCACCCCAACCCCTGCCTCAGCCCTGAGCCCCCTCCTGCACCCAAACTCCTTCCCAGAGCTTGCACCCCCAACCCTTCCTTCACCCCAACTCCCTGCCCCAGGCTCAGCCTGGAGCCCCCTCCCACACTCCGAACTCCTCGGCCCCAGCCCAGAATCCGCACCCCAACCCCCTACCCCAGCCTGGTGAAAGTGAGTGGGGGGGGGGAGAGTGAGTGACAGAGGTGGGATGGAGTGAGCAGGGCGGGGCCTCAGAGAAGGGGCAGGGGCGGGGCAAGGGTGTTTGGGTTTGTATGATTAGACAGTTGGCAACCCTAACCTGCTCTCTTCCCAGAGCTTAATGAGAGGAGCTCCACCACTGTCTCCCTTCCCCAGAGACCCTGACTCCTCATTCAGGGCTTGACCCCACAGAGGCCTACTCTACCTCCTGTGGGCAGCAGCTGCAGGGCTTCTCTAATGAAAGCTCATTTTCTTTCCCCCTTCCTTCTAAGCAACTTTTCCTTTAACTGTTCTAGCAGCCTCTTTCTAGTTCAGCTGCTCCATTACTAATTAGCTAAAGGGGCACCACCTGGAGTACCTGATGGCTCCCAGGTGAAGCACACAGGATCATCATAGGCCAATTAGGTCCTAATTTTCCTGAAGCACTGTTGGCTCCATTGTTCAGAAAGATTGTTCTATGTGTGAGCATAAAGATATAGAACCAAGACAGTGCAACATTCAGGCTTTTTCCTTCCTCCACAGATACTGTCCTCTCTTTCCAAGCACTTCCTGAAAGTAGAGTTCTCTAAGTTCCTAGAATTTACCTTCTATATAAATATATTGCAACTCCCCCTATTGGCAAGCTGTTTATCATAACATCCCTTTTGTCACATTTATTTGATAACAAGGTTAAACATTAATACCATAAAACCTGCTTACATACTTAGCATTTTATTACACTCCAATAAAGTATCTCAATGTATGTGTCATGACCCATGGGTCTCAAAACCACCTCTGCAAGATTCATGGGAGCAGCCATGCTCCAACCCGCCACGTAGCAGCCTGCTAACAGTTTCTAACCTGGAACTCAAGAAGCCCAGCTCCAGGTTGAAGCTCTGTCCCTGTGGTCCTATAGGCAAAGTTCCAGAGCAGCTGATTGGCTCCCGGGCCCCACTTAAGCAGCAGGAACAGGAAGTTGTTTGAGCAAGTGGGTTCCACACTGTGTCTGCTCCTCCTCCCTTGGCTTGATTTCCTGGCATTCTGTCTGAGAGTGACTCTGGTTCCCGGACTCATGGTTCTGATCCCCAGTTTGTCTCCTGCTTCTGACTGGCAAGTATCCTGACCCAGATGACACTTGACTCCTGTCTCATGACTGCAGACTCTAGCTCTGACTACTAGGTCTGACTGCTCACAACCTGGCTGTGACAGTTTGTTCAGACCACAGTAACCCTGAGGGCCAAGCTTAGTGTGAGAAGGATGGACCCAGCAGCATCTCTGCAGCCACTAAAAGCCTCAGACTCACCTAAATGGGTCCTCTGCCTCCAAGCGGATAATTAAGCACTGCAGGCCCAAGTTGTGCAGCCGACCTTGGACAACCAGCGTCTGCAGGAGCAAGTGAGGCAGCTCAACACTGAGAATACTGTGCTGCTAACACAGCCTGCAATATCCTTCCCCCAACGGTTTGACAAGAACTGCCAGTGATTCCTGGATTTCATGAACCAATCATAGGACTGGAAGGGACCTGAGGGGTCATCTAGTCCAGTCCCTTGCACTCATGGCAGGACTAAATATTATCTAGACCATCCCTGACAGGTGTTTGTCTAATCTGCTCTTAAAAGTCTCTAATGATGGAGGTTCGACAGCTTCCCTAGGCAATTTATTCTGGTGCTTAAGCACCCTGACAGGAAATTTTTCCTAATTTCCAACCTAAACCTCCCTTGCTGCAATTTAAGCCCATTGCTTCTTGTCCTATCCTCAGAGGTTAAGGAGAATAATTTTTCTCCCTCCTCCTTGTAACAACCTTTTACGTACTTGAAAACTGTTATCCTGCCCCCCCTCAGTCTTCTCATCTCCAGACTAAACAAACCAAATTTTTTTAGTTTTCCCTCATAGGTCATGTTTTCTAGACCTTTAATCATTTTTGTTGCTCTTCTCTGGACTTTCTCCAATTTGTCCCCGTCCTTCTTGAATTGTGACACCCAGAACTGGACACAATACTCCAGTTGAGGCCTAATCAGAGCAGAGTGGAAGAATTACTTCTCGTGTCTTGCTAGACACTAAAAATGATGGACTGCATCTGTGTTCCCTCAGGACTTGTGAGGGTGGCGGTTCTTCAACTGTGCCATGAGTCCACCTTGGCAGGACACTTAAGGTGATATAAAACCCAACAATTTATATCTTGTTTCTTCTGGTGGCCCAAATGTGCCCTATGATAAAGACCTTTGTAGCTTCCTGCCAGGTATATGCCCACCAAAAACCCTGCTGTCTCCTCCAATCTCTGGCCATCCCATCTTGGCCCTCAGAGGCAATTTCCTTGGACTTTGTGGTGGAACTACCAGAATCCAGTGGTTTCACAAGCATCCTGACAGTGGTAGATCACTTATCTAAGCGGAGGAAATTGCCCAGCTCTGGATAAACAACATAATCCATTTTCATGGCCTCCTGGATCATATCACCTCCGACTGGAAGTCGCAGTTTACTGCCCACTTCTGGCACGAGGCCCTACATTTATTAGGAGCCCACGTGCACCTGTCCTCTGCTTACCATCCTCAGTCAAACAAAAAGAATCAACCAGAGCCTCGAACAATACTTATGATGCTACACCATCAACACCAGGATGACTGTTACCATATTCAGAGGAACATAAAAATGACCATACTGGGTCAGACCAAAGGTCCATCTAGCCCAGTATCCTGTCTTCTGACAGTGGCCAATGTCAGGTGCTCCAGAGGGAATGAACAGAACAGGTAATCATCAAGTGATCCATCCCCTGTTGCCAATTCCCAGCTTCTGGGAAATAGAGGCTAGGGACACCATCCCTGCCCATCCTGGCTAATAGCCATTGGTGGACCTATCCTCCATGAATTTATCTAGCTCTTTTTTGAACCCTGTTATAGTCTTGGCCCTAACAACATCTCTCGAAGGAGTTCCACAGGTTGACTGTGCATTGTGTGAAAAAATACTTCCTTTTGTTTGTTTGTTTTAAACCTGCTGCCTATTAATTTCATTTGGTGTCCCTTAGTTCTTATGTTATGAGAAGGAGTAAATAACACTTTCCCATTTACTTTTTCCACACCAATCATGATTTTATAGACCTCTATCATATCCTCTCTTAGTCATCTCTTTTCCAAACTGAAAAGTCCCTAATATGGCAGTTGTTCCATACCCCTAAGCATTTTTGTTGCCCTTTTCTGAACCTTTTCCAATTCCAATATATCTTTTTTGAGATGGGGCGACCACATCTGCACGCAGTATTCAAGATGTGGGTGTACCATGGATTAATGTAGAGGCAATATGATATTTTCTGCCTTATTAGCTATCCCTTTCTTAATGATTCCCAACATTCTGTTCACTTTTTTGACTGCCACTGCACATTGAGTGGATGTTTTCAGAGAACTATCCACAATCACTCCAAAATCTCTTTCTTGAGTGGTAACAGCTAATTTAGATCCCATCATTTTATATGTATAGTATAGTTGGGATTATGTTTTCCAATGTGTACTTTACATTTATCAACACTGAATTTCATCTGCCATTTTGTTGCCCAGTCGCCCAGTTTTGAGAGATCCTTTTGGAGCCATTTGCAGCCTGCCTGGAACTTAACTATCTTGAATAGTTTTGTATCATCTGCAAATTTTGCCACCTCCCTGTTTACTCCTTCTTCCAGATAATTTATGAATATGTTAAATAGGACTGGTCCCAGTACAGACCCCTGGGGGACACCACTATTTACCGCTCTCTATTCTGAAAACTGACCATTTATTCCTAGCCGTAGTTATTTTTTAACCAGTTACCAATCCATGAGAGAACCTTCCCTCT
Organism: Trachemys scripta elegans; assembly: GCF_013100865.1. NCBI lineage: Eukaryota > Metazoa > Chordata > Testudines > Emydidae > Trachemys > Trachemys scripta. Next base: position 244,218,733 of record NC_048299.1, read on the forward strand.
TATCCCAGGACTGCTTACTTTGCTTAAGAGCCTTTGGTGAGGGACCTTGTCAAAGACTTTCTGAAAATCTAAGTACACTATATCCATGGGATCCCCCCCTTGTCCACATGCTTGTTGCCCCCCCTCCCCAAATAATTCTAGTAGATTGGTGAGGCATGATTTCGCTTTACAAAAAACATGTTGACTATTCCTCAACAAATTATGTTTATCTATGTATCTGACAATTTTGTTCTTTACTATAGTTTCAACCAGTTTGCCCGGGACTGAAGTCAGACATTAATTGCCAGGGTCACCTCTGGAGCCCTTTTTAAAAATTAACATCACATTAGTTATCTTCCAGTCATTTGGTACAGAAGCTGATTTAAATGATAGGTTACAGATGCAAGTTAGTAGTTCTGCAATTTCACATTTGAGTTCCTTCAGAATTCTTGGGTGAATACCATCTGGTCCTGGTGACTTATTACTGTTTAGTTTATCAATTTGTTCCAAAGCCTCCTCTAATAGGACAGTTCCTCAGATTTGTCACCTAAAAAGAATGGCTCAGATTTGGGAATCTGCCTCACATCCTCAACCATGAAGACTGATGCAAATAGTTTCTCTGCAATGGTTTTATCGTCCTTGAGTGCTCCTATAGCATCTCAGGCCGTGGCTACACTCGAAACTCCAAAGCGCTGCCGTGGGAGCGCTCCCGCAGCAACACTTTGAAGTGCAAGTGTGGTTGCGCGCCAGCTCTGGGAGAGAGCTCTCCCAGCGCTGTAGGTACTCCACCTCCACGAGGGGATTAGTTTACAGGGGCACTGTTTACACTGGCTCTTTACAGGGCTGTAACTTGCTGTGCTCGGGGGGGGTGTGTTTTTTCACACCCCTGAGCGAGAAAGTTGCAGCACTGTAAAGCGCCAGTGTAGCCATAGCCTCAAACATCCAGTGGCACCATTGGTTGTTTACTGGGCTTCCTGATTCTGAGGTACTTAAACATTTTTTTGCTATTACTTTTTGAGACTCTAGCTGTTCTTCAAATTCTTTTTTGGCCTTCCTAATTATATTTTTACACTTCATTTGCCAGAGTTTATGCTCCTTTCTATTTTCCTCCCTAGGATTTAACTTCCACTTTTTAAAGGATGCCTTTTTGCCTCTCACTGCTTCTTTTACTTTGTAGTTTAGCCACGGTGGCTCTTTTTTGGTTCTCTTACCATGTTTTTTAATTTGGGGTATACATTTAAGTTGAGCCTCTATTATGGTGTCTTTAAAAAGTTTTCATGCAGTTTGCAGGGATTTTACTTTTGGTGCTGTACCTTTTAATTTCTGTTTAATAAACCTCATTTTTCTGTAGTTCCCCTTTCTGAAATTAAATGCTCCAGTGTTGGGCCACTGTAGTATTTTCCCTGCCACAGGATGTTAAATTTAATTATATTATGGTCACTATTACCAAGCGGTCCAGCTATATTCCCCCTTTGGACCTGATCCTGTGCTCCACTTAGGACTAAATCAAGAATTGCCTTTCCTCTTGTGGGTTCCAGGACTAGCTGCTCCAAGAAGCAGTCATTTAAGGTGTTAAGAAACTTTATCTCTGCATCCCATCCTGAGGTGACATGTACCCAGTCAATATGGGGATAGTTGAAATCCCCCATTATTATTGAGTTTTTATTTTAATAGCCTCTCTAATCTCCCTGAGCATTTCACAGTCACTATCACCATACTGGTCAGGTGGTCGGTAATATATCTCTCAAACAATAATGCAGACCATACATCCATAGGCCACAGCACTTCTTTTTCAAGTATGGATATCACCCCCGATTTCACCCACAACTACTCATATCCTCCCCTAACCGATCTGCCTTGAACCTAGTACAACACATCCATCACATCCAAGAAGAGAAGATGAAGAAGGACAACAAAAGTTATGTGGATGAGCATAGACAACCGGGCCCCATCTACTCTGTAGGACAAAAGGTCTGGCTTTCAACAGAACACCTCCACATGGGCAGACCCTCCCAGAAACTAGACTATCGGTTCCTTGGTCCGTACCAGATTTGGTGACTAGTCAACCTGGTCACCTCTGAGCTCCAACTACCTCAATCCCTTAGAATCCACCTGTATTCCATTTCTCACTTCTAAACCCATACACTGAGAATACATTTCCCCATAAAGGTTAATCACCGCCCTCACAAATACAAGTATAGGGTCCGGAGGAATACATTGTTTGTGAAGTCCTCGACTCTAAGATCAACTGGGGCAAATTATGGTGTGATGGATTGGACCCCTTTTTGGGAATCCACCTGATGTACTGGGATTTCACTGAGCCATCCCTGCTCAGTCAGCCAGGGTTCCCTTCCCTGCTTTGCTGAATTAGGTTCTCTGGCCTCTTGCAGCACATACACATAGGTAGGGGCACACCCTGCCATAGGTGCCGACTTCTGCTTGCACCAGTGAGTGCTCGACCTCCCTCTGCTCCCAGCCTTGCCCCAACTCAATCCTGCCCCGCCCCCTCCCACACCTGCCCCACCCCCATTTCAACCCCTTTCCCGAAGTCCCGGCCCCAACTCCGCCCCCTCTCTGCCCCTATTCTGACTCCTTCCCCAAATCCCTGCCCTGGCCCCGCCTCTTCCCCGGCTCCTCTCCTGAGCATGCCACGTTCCCGCTCCTCCCTCCTCCCTCCTGGAGCTTGCTACGCTGCCAAACAGCTGTTTGGCGGAGGCAAGTGCTGGGAGGTAGACGGAGGAGTGGGGACGCGGCGCGCTCAGGGGAGGAGGAGGAGGTGGTGAGGTGGGGTGGAGGAGCAGGGAGGGGAGCTTGGCTGCCAGTGGGTACAGAGCACCCACTAATTTTTCCCCTCCAGCCCCGGAGCACCCACGGAGTCAGCACCTATGCACCCCGCTGCAGAGAGAGACTGAAGTCAGCTATGTGTGAGAGGCTCTCCCTGCACTTATGTGCATACCCCTTTTTGGGAGATAAACCCAAAATAATACTGTCTTGCACTGTATAGAAAAATTTGCACAACGCAAGCTCATAAAAATCCGCCCTCTTCCTTAATGTGAAGAGAGATGTGCACACTTCTTGCCTCCTCAGTTAGAAATTGCATAAACTGGGTTTTATTATAAACAAGAAATAAGTTCCAAAGGTGAATTTTAAGTGAATATAAGAGATAACAGAACAAAGCAGATTACTAAGCAAATGAAATCAAATACGCAAACAAAGCTAGTATCAGTAAAGAAATTGGTTACAAATAGTATTTTTCACCTTAGATGTTGTTGCAGACAGATTATAGAAAATCTTGAAAGGCAGCTGTACTGGTCTCCTTCTTGAGACCTCAGGTATATTACTCACAAGCAAGATGCTCTTCCAGCTTGGGCTCAACCCTTCTCCCCCCAGTTCAGTTCTTGCTTCCAGGTCTTTTTTCAGTGTCTCTTAGGGTGGGGAGGCAGAGGAGAACCTCGATGATGTCACTCCCCTGCCTTATATAGCGCTTGTGTAAGGTGGGAACCCTTTGTCTTCTAGTGGAAAACCACTGGGATCCCAAAAGGGGAGGATTGGTATCCAGCACCAGGTGACTCCGACCCAGATCTCTACATGGCTGTGGCAGCCATTGCTTGTAAGCTGTCTCCAGCGTCCACAGGAAGACTAAGCTCTTTCACAGTCAATTGTCTCTGCTAATGGCCCATGAGCCCTGTCTGGCTTTTCCATTGTGTACCTGAAGCACTGATTGGGGGGTGACATCCAAAGTAACACATTTGAAATACAGATACATAGTTAATATTCCTAACTTCAGATACAGAAATGATACAGGCATACAAATTGGATAATCACATTTAGTAAATCATAACCTTTCCAATGATATCTCACATGAGCCATCTTGCATAAAGTATATCTCAGTTATATCATATTCATATCATAATCATATTTTCATAAAGAATATGGAGTGAAATGTCCCATATGGGACCTGATCGACTAGGAAGGTTATTGCTCAGAGGAATGCACTTGGGAGCTAATGGAAAGTGTTCACGTGCATACGCTGGTTTGGGCCTTCCATAGGAGCCAACATGAGAAACCTGGACCTATGTTGCCTGGAGGGGAGGAGATGATGTCGTGACCATAGGTCTCAAACCCACAGGTCCCGCAGGGTTCATGGGAGCAGCCATGCACCAATGCTCCACCTGACAGCCTGCTAGCAATTGCTTATCAGGAACAGAACCCCAAGTTGTGGCTCTCTCCTTGACGTCCTATTGGTGGAGTCCCAGAACAGCTGATTGGCCCACTGGCCCCACTTAAGCCAGCAGCAGGAGTAGGAAGCTGTCTGAGCTGGACTGTGTGCCTTGTACTTTCTGCTCCCCCAGCTTGATTTCCTGGCATCCTGACCTGGTGTGACTCTGGTTCCTGACTTGTGGTTCTGATCCCTAGTTTGTCTACTGCTTCTGAACTCCTGGTATCCTGACCCAGCTGACAAGTGACTCTTGTCTCATGACTGTGGACTCTGGCTCTGACTACTAGGTCTGGCTGCTCATGACGTGGCTGTGACAGTATGTATAACATAACACAAACTTTAAAAAAAAATTAGCTAACTCTTAACTTGCTTGGCAACTAAGGTATTTTCCTACGGTTTTGAAGGGTTCTTTCGTGCCATTGGGTTTGTCTACATGGTGCAGCAATGCATACTTTGGAGGTGTGATTTCTATAGTGCACTAACACATTGCACATTAATTGGTCCTTGTAGACCCTACTGGTGCGCACTAAAAGTAGTGCTTAGTACTATATTAAAGTGCACTGGGAAACTTTTAGTGCACACTGGCAGTGTCTACATGGGTCAGTTAATGCACAACATGTTAGTGCACTTTAGAAATCACATGCTTGTAGTGAGGATTACCCCACTATATAGACAAGCACCAAGTATTGTACAAAATCTTGTGTACACCTTGCAGGCAGTTTTATGTTGAAGCAAGTGCAGGTCTTGTAGTGACAGGAGGCTGCTTTGCACATGGTTCTTCTGGTTGTGTAGTGTTTTGAGAGTTTGTTCCAGTATGTGTCAATCACTTATCTGCCTGGGTTCCTTCCATGTCCTGCTGATCAAGTCTGAGCAGAGTGCATATTTCACAATCCTTCACATCCATGTTTATGTTTTGTGCTTGTAGTGGGTGAATGCGCTTGTGGTTACAGTGAAATATATGCCTATCCACTGCTATATTTGTCTGTTCAACACAAGCAGCTTGCTTCCAAATGCATGATTTGTACTGAGACAAATCTGGGAGGGAGGGGGTGTGAGTTCCTGGGCCAAGGGGCGCCCCATGGCTAGGCTCTGGGGAGAAAGGGTCTGAGTATCAGGCCCTCTGGCTGGGCGCTGGTGGGGGAGGGGGCAGAGAAGCAGGAACTGGGCTGTCCTAGTGGTTTTTTAACTCTCTACTCCTGGGGGAATTTTTGAGTGTGTTTGTATTGTTACAGACACACTTGCTGACAGGTATTTTGAAATAAATTACCAAAATAATTGAAACTGGTGTGATTATATAGTGTTATTTTGAAAAAATTAAATTTGCACAATTTTAAAATATCATGTGCAGAATTTTTAATTTCTTGGCACAGAATTCCGCCAGGAGTAATGTTACCCTTTTGGATATGGAACCAAAATCAGTGAGTTCCTGCACAGGGCACATGCCACAAGAAGATGGCAGCATCAGCTTGACTTCTCCACCTTGCCCCACTACCTCGGAGTTAGGCCAACCCAATACCGAGACAATCTAGGAACAAATTGGCATCTATGTCAGAAAGGCACACACCATCCTCTCAATAAAGCTCAGCAACACTCTGCATCACATAATGAAGCCCCCTCCGGACTCCAGCCATGTTGATACTTTCCGGTTGGCCTTCTGGCCCTATCCACCTTTGGTGGGTGGACTGAAGTCCACCAAATCTTGCCAACCAGCATCTCCAACCATAATATTCCCATACCAGGAAACATACCCACCCGCAGTCCATCATCCAGCTTATTCCTCCAAATCATTCCAGCCTGGAGCATGTTCCTAGCTCCTTCTCCCCTAAGTGAATAACAGTGATGTCCAGTGTGTGCTTTCGGGGGCCAGGTCATGCAAGAAAGGCCAAGATAAAATCGCATCCCACCTGAGGTCCAGTGTGAGCCTCTCACTGTATTACACACCCTCTTGTATGTGCAGTGCACTATGCTGGGCCTGCAAATCAATATTCTCAGGTGTAGACATGTTCTATCTAAATGATAGAAATGGGGAAGAAGCTGACACGGTTAAAACCCGAGGTGCTCACGGCCTCACCTCAGACAGGTGTATGTAAGCCCTGGATCACCAGCATCCTATAACCTGAACCTCTGATGCACCCAAACCCAACTGGGTAGCCACGGTTGCGACCTCTATATGGAATGAGTGGGAGCCATGCTGTCCCAGTGGCATGCCCAATAGGAAGGGGCTGTCATTCAACACTTCCACAAACTGGAATTTTGGTTAGGAAGGAAAGGTGCCTCTGCAGGAACACAGGTGGCTCAGGAACATATGTGCAGGGCAGAGCAACAGCACAAGCACCCTTGTTGGGATGCTAACAGTTTGCCTGGATCACGCTAGCCTATGGTGAAGGCCTATCCTGGGGGAACATGGAGGCAGCAGGCCACTCCCTGCCCAGCATGCCCCAGAGAGGATCTTAGATGCCTGAATGGGTTGACTGCTTCCAGGAGGAGCTCCCCATGCTTCGAGCCCAAGTATTGCAGCTTGCAAGAGAGAGCCAAGCTCTGTACAGGCAATCCACCCAGCTCCATGATGAAAACATGGCATCGTAGGCCCAGCTGGCACAGCATGCTGCAGATAACCAGATGCTATGAAGGCTGGAGGCCAGGCTGCAGGATGAGAATGCTGCATTATGGGCATGTGCTGCAGCTGCATACCTGGAACCAGTCCCCCTCACAGAATATTTTAGTGGGTATCACCAAAAATTAATCAATATTGGTTTATTAACCAATACTGCCTGCTGTTTCTGCTCTGTCCCGAGTCCTACCCCACTGACCAAGCAAAAGTAGGACTCACTAGTCTCTTGATAGGAGATGCACTGGACTGGGCCTCACCCCTACTCGAACGAGTAGGCCCAACTCCGTTGAACTGGGATGCCTTTCTATGGGCATTCTCTGCCATATTTGACAATCCCCACTTTGCCTGGTTGGCAAAGATGGCACTGCACAAACTCCAGCAGGGGCAGGGACAGGCCTCTTCTTACCCTGTATGCTTTCAGTGACTAATCTCTGACATTGAGTGGAACGAAGTGGTCCAGCTCTACCAAATCCGGTGGGGACTATGCGAACAGATTAAGGATGAGTTAGCTCATGTGGAGGCCCTGTCCAACTTAGATACCTTTGTTGACGACGTTATACTCATCGACTACAAGTTCAGAAAACGACATGAGGAAAGGAAAGGATCCATGTTACCATTTGGCTGGTGCCTCTTGGCACCTGTCTCCAGCCCAGACTACAAATCTATGCAGCTAGATAGCACCCACCGCCATGTGACCCCTGAGGAAATAGAGTGCCGTCGCCACCACGGGCTGTTTTTCTACTGGGGAGGATCTAACCATATGCTTGCCAACTACCCACCTCAAAACCTAGCATGATGCAGTTTTGGAAATAACTTGGCCAGTAGAGGGGGTTGGCCTGGGCAAGTCCCAAGATAATGCCTCCCTCACTGAATTCTACCTCAGTGGCAATGATGGATTCTGGGACAGCGGCCAACTTCATAGATACTGATACTGCCCAAGCCCTGGGTATTCTGGTTCATCCAAAGACTGTCCCTGACCTAGTGGGAACCAGATTACACATTCCTGTCTTTGGGGCCAGTGCCTCTGGAAGATGCCTTTCAGGACCATCTGGAGGTCCTTCAGTTCAGAATGATCCGCTCACCGTACTTCCCCATAATCCTTGGCATTTCATGGCTGTTGGCTGCTGATCCACACATTCTTTGGCATTAGCACCAGGTTAGTATCTGCTCCAAGTTCTGCCAGCCAGTCTGCCTACGTGAACTGTCTGATGAGCCCCAGAACAAAGACATGCCCCCCGCCCCCATGGGACCACCACCAAAGTTGACTTCAGCACTGCCTCCCAAGTACAGTGACTATGGTAGTGATCCTCAAACTTTATACCTCACGTCCCTCCTTACACCTGTCCACATCCTCCCCTGACGGGGCTGAAAGGGCCGTGATTCCAGGAGCGGGGGGATGCAGACAGGGGTAAGGGGGCTGAGGCTAGGGCCACAGCTGGGGATCCAGGTGGGAGCGGAGCTTCAGTTGGGGGCTAATGCCGGCAGTCGGGGCCAGCAGCTGGGGCCAGGAGCGGAGCTGGGTGGCGCTCCCTCCCCATCTCCTGTGGAGGCTGGCTGTGGCCCCAGCCATGACCCCACAGCTTGGGGACCTCTGGATTATGGTGTCTTCTAAAAGAAGACCGCCATTCCACCACCACACCGGTATTATGGCTGCCCTTCAGACACTTGGCATGTTCCGGGACCTCCCACCCCCATTTATGTCTCCCTTGTGCTACCTCACAGACCTGACTTTGAAGCCACCTGGAGTCCCGCCTGTTGCTCCCACCAGAACTGTCCTCCTGAGACCATGTGGTGTCACAAGGGAGTGTGCTGAACCTCAAACACATCTGCCAAGGATGCCAGACCACTGGGCCATGCCCACCCAGTGAACTGTTTGTGAACTCACTCTGCTGCAGGGATCAGGGGTTTCATGTTGCACCTGACCACTGTTTTACAGGTCTCCAAGCTGATCTGAAACGCACTGCATCATCTCCGTCAGTTGCTCTATTCCTGGCCACTTAGGATATGGTTCTCTTCCTGGCCTCTTGCTCTTTCTTCCCTCCCTCCCCTTTTCCAGTATCCTTCTGGTCCAGGATAGGCAACACACAGCCCTCTGCATCAAGTGGCTGCAAGGGGCCTGTTAACTTGTCCTGCTGCACTGCGTCTTGGTGCCAGTCCTACAGCTGGCTAGCCACGTGCCCTGCATAATCGAGCAGGTTTTGGTCATTGCCAGACTGCTGCCTATGATCCATGTGTTCAGGGCCTCCTTTGATGGCTAGAAACCAAAAAACAGGAAGTGGCCCTGAGCACATCATGACGCTAAATCTCATGAGAATTTATGGTCCCAAATCTTGTGCCAAATCCTGCGAGACCAGATGTTCTGTGGGGGCTGGAAATCTTGCGGGATCCAGGCCATCCTGTTCTTTTTAGCCCTCTACTGATGCAGGAATCACTAAACTCACCTCTCGCTAGGCTTGGGGCCTCTTATAAGAGTTATTTCTCTCTTGATTTTCCTCATTATGATTACCTCATGAGTTTGGCACAAAAAAGAATGGATTTTTTTTTTCCAAATTGCAATATATTACAAAGACACAAATTTATGGGAAAATAGTTTTGACCCTATAGAAATAATACTTGCATTTCCATAGTGGCTGTCATCTGAGGATCTCAAAGCCCTAGAGTTTGAACTAATTAGGTTCCACAACTCCCCTGTTAGATATGTAAGTGTTGGACTTGTTTTGCATATAGGAAAGTTAAGGAATGGAAAGAGGATGTGACTTAGCTACCACAAAGCAAGGCAGTGGCAGAGCCAGGAACAGAATTCAGGAGACCTAGAAACCAAATAAAAACATCAACATTGTTAACATGCTTATTGGTTAAGAAAAACACATACAACTTTTATTCTTTGTTATTTTTTAATTAATTTGCAGTTAGGAGGCCACGTTTCCTCACATGAAAACTCTGCATTTACTGCTGATTAAGTACATTACAGAACAAAGACAACGATAAGACCAGTCTTTCAGCCCTTGCATACCCAATAATCCCATGAAATCAACGAGTGTTACAGGGGCTAAAAGATGTCAGTATCAGACCTAACGTGGAAATATCTTGGGCCAAATCTGCCTTCATTCATAAAGGTACAATTCTCATTCTAATCAATGGGAGATGCACAATTGGCCCCTATATGTGTATCAGCCACTCATCACTGGCAGGGTTGGGTTTGGACCTGCTGCCTTGGCCTACACCTGGGTTGTCGTCTGCAACCCTCCTTAGCCTAATACTAGGCTGCAGCCTGGGGCTTTCCAGCCTGTCTCAAGCTCCCTGCAGCCAGGCCCTTCTCTCTCTCTGAGTGCAGAGAGAGACTGCTGAGCTTCTGGCTCCCAGCCTCTTTATACAGGCCAGCTGAGGCCTGATTGGGGCGTGTCCCAACTGTGGCTACTTCCCCAATCAGCCTAGATAGCTTTTCTTCCACAGCCCCAGCCCTCTGCAGGGCTGGCTTTAACCCTTCCCAGGAAGAAGCGGGTGTCCACCCCGCTACATTCTATTTTTAAGATTCAAATGTATATAGAGAGATCTAGCTGACTACTGTATTCAGTGGGCCAAATTCTCCTCTGTGGATTTCAATGGGATTGCACCAGTACAAATGAGAATAGAGTTTGGCTGTTGTGTGTGTCTATACGTTCTCCGAAGCATTGGAATAGATAATCTCTAATGAAACAGACTTCTTCACATTGATTCCAGAGCTGACAAAAGGATGCAATTCTCAGCTTTATTAGAGTGGGCAAGATTTCACACTAGTCTTACAACATCAGACGTTCTTCTTCGAGAGATGTCCCTGTGGGTGCTCCACTCCAGGTATTGGTGTGTCCCTGCGCCTTCGCTTGGAGATTTTGACAGCAGTACTCGTACCGGTTGTGCACGCGCAGAGCCTGCCCCATGCGTTGAGTGTGCTTTAATAGTACGCATGCGTGACCAGTCCCCTCAGTTCCTTCTCTACCATCCCCAGCCTGAGACGGAGCTCAGCAGACTCATTAGAATTTCTTCTCTCCCTTTTTCAATTCATTTCCCTCTTAGTTTAGTTTCCCAGTAATAGTTAGATTCCCTTTTCCCTTCTCTTTTCTTAAAAAAAACGCAAACAAACAAACAAACAAACAAAAAAACCTTTTTTGTTCCTGTCAGCAGCAGCCACTTCCAACATGCCTGGCTCTCCAGATTTTAAGCACTGCTGTAACTGTAATGATGTCATCCCTTTTTCAGATGGCCACTCTAAATGTATTAAATGTTTGGGGGAGTCCCACATCCCCCAAAAATGTGCCCACTGCAGCAAGTTAAAATCCAGGGCATGCAAGGACAGGGAGCTGCGGTTAAAACTGCTCCTGCTACAAAAATCTCTCAGACCAGCCTCAGACCCAGGCTCTGACCTGCTGCACACTGCAGCCACCCCAAAGAAAGAAAAGAAAACTTCAAAAAAGCACCAGTCTCTCTCACCCAACAAGACTTTGCTGGGCAGATCCACTGCATCCCTCCCGGTGCTTCCCCAGCTGAGTACCTTTCACGTGCCGGGCTCCTCCAGTGCCACACGAAACCCGCCTGCGGCTGCGGAGGTCACACCAACCTCCGGTGGCGAGGCTTCAAGCTTTCAGTTGCCTGCCTCTCACATGGCACCGTTCGACACCGCAATGGAAGCGGTGCCGATGTATACTAGCCTGCCTGACCCCCCGCAGGCTCCTCTCACTCTCCCAGCACCAGCAGCCTCTGAGCTAGCCGGCAGTGACATAAGGCTCAGGACACCGGTCCGGTGCAGAGGAACCCTTCCTCACAACAAATTCCTCTCACGCAGAGGTGCTGCGGCACTGCAGTTCACACAGTCAAGGGATCTGCTGGTGTCACCTATCTTGCAGTCACCCCTACTTAACACCTACTTCTCTCCGGACACTCAGGCAAGGTCCGCACAGCTTTCCTCCAGTGATGAGGAATCTGGGCTGCAGGGAGAATTTTCACCTTATCAGATCTCCTGTCCATAGACCCCAGTCAAGAGAGGTAATAGAAAAGCTACCTCGTCCTACTCCATGGGTCCTGCCCCAGGGTGCATGAACCCCTGGATGGCACTACCCATGCTCTTCCCACCACAGTGGCAATGGGCTCCTTATACTCGGGACCACTCGTTATACCACTGCAGCTAGGCATGAGACCTCCTCGGTACCACCAGCTGACGACCTTGCCACTGACTCAAGACACCAGGCAGCCCTGTCACAACCACAAGATCAATCATGGGCTGCCTCTAACCCGGTAGAACCAGTTGTTCCACTTGATGAAGAATTGCTTCCTCCTCCTCCTCTGATATCTTTGTACGACTTCTCAAAATTTCAGGGCCTCTTTAAAAGAGTTGCCAATGAGCTACGAATTAACCTGGAGAAAGTCCCTGAACAGCAGCATGAGCTAACCAACATCCTGCAGCCCTCTTCTTCTTCTAGAATTGCATTACCTATCAACACAGCCCTTTTAGAACCTGCCAAGGCCATCTGGCAAACTCCGGCTGCAAGCCTGCCTACCTGTAAGCGAGCAGATCGGAAGTACTTTATTCCTTCCAAGGGCTTGGAATTCCTTTTCACTCAACCAGCACCAAACTTGCTGGTAGTAGACGCAGTCAACCAAAAGAACAAACACCAGTTTTCCTGCTCCACCCCTTCCAACAAGGACAGTAAACGATTAGACCTGCTTGGGCGTAAGGTATACGCTTCTTCCACATTGCAATTTCGCATTGCTAATTATACAGCTGTTCTGGCAAAATATGACCACAAGAATTACAATAAATTCATGGACTTTATTGATCACATTCCAAAAGAAAAGAAACAACAATTTACAGCCATAGTTTCAGAGGGACAAATCATCTCCCGCACCGCTCTTCAAGCTCCCTTGATGCGGCCAATACTGCGGCACAGTCCACTGCCACAGCAGTTGTGATGCGCTGAGGTTCATGGCTCTCATCCTCTTTCTTTCCCTGCAAGGTCCAGAGTACCACTGAGGATCTCCCTTCGACGGTGACAAACTCTTCGCCTCCACTACGAATTATGTACTCCACTCCATGAAGGACTCCACGGCAACTCTCCAGTCTCTAGGAATTCAAACCCCTACGACCAAAAGGTGACACTATAGATACCAGCTTTATCAGCAACCACGCTATCCCACATATTCCCAACAATTCCATAGAACACATGAGCAATAGGAACAACAGCAACGCCAGATACCAATGCCACCGTCCCAACTCCTCAGCAGCGTCTCAACCTCCTCCGACCAATAAGCAAATTTGAAGCCTTGGTCGAGGGTATAAAAAACAATATTCCCACTTCAGAGCTTACACTGCCTGCCCCTATTTTTGGACACCGCCTATGCCCATTCTCCCATCAATGGTGAAATATTACCACCGACAAGTGGGCTTTAGCGGTCATCAGAACTGGCTATTCCATCTCTTTCCTCACCCCGCCTCCCACCCACCCACCCTCCCCGTCCCTCTTCAGGGACCCCTCTCATCAGCAACTTCTCCTCCAAGAAGTACAACATCTCCTTCAATTGGGGGCAGTGGAAATCGTGCCCAAACAACACAGAGGGAAAGTTTTCTATTCCCATTACTTCTTAACAGAAAAGAAAACCGGGGGATGGCGACTGATAATGAAGACAACATCGCATGCATGTTCTGTGTCAACAGGCAGGGAGGAGCTCGATCTCACTTGTTTTGCACAGAAGCCATGAAGCTCTGGAATTGGTGCCTCATGAACAACATCCGGATATCAGCCACCTATCTTCCCGGGGCCCTGAATACCATCATGGACGAACTAAGCAGACGTTTTCCCTGGGATCACGAATGGGAGATAAACAACACGATCATACGCAACATATTCCGCGTTTGGGGCTATCCAACCCTGGACTTCTTCGCAACTGCGAAGAACAAGAAATGTCCCAAATTTTGCTCCAGAGCGGGGTTGGGCAAACATTCCCTAGGAGATGCGTTCCTGATCTCATGGGCTCATCACGTAATGTATGCTTTTCCCCCCGTTACCGCTTCTCCACAGAGTTCTGAGAAAGATACGAACAGATCGTGCCACTGTAATTTTGATTGCCCTGTTGTGGCCCAGACAACCGTGGTATCTATTCCTCACCAGAATGTCAATTAGTCAACCGATTTCATTGCCTCTCACTCCGAACCTCCTATTGCAGCAACACAGCTGATTTCTTCACCCTAACCTATCCATGCTTCACCTCAAAGCTTGGTTCCTCCATGGTTCCCACAAAGTGAACTAGCATGTTCAAAGAGTATTCTGACATAGTAGAACACAATCTACTCGCACCACATATCTCCAAAAGTGGAAATGATTCACACATTGGTGCTTGAACAACCAAATTCTTCCCACTTCCGCACCTCTTCCAGCCATACTTGATTACTTACTGGACCTTAAGAATATAAAAACATAAGAATGGCCATACTGGGTCAGATCAAAGGTCCATCAAGCCCAGTATCCTGTCCTCTGACAGTGGCCAATGGCAGGTGCCCCAAAGGGAATGAACAGACAGGTTATCATCAAGTGATCCATGCCCTGTCACCTTAAGCAATCCAGCCTTTCTTTCAGCTCCATCAAAGCCCATTTAGCTGCTATTACAACTTTTCACGACAAGATGGTACTTCTGTTTTTGCTCATCCAATCACCAAGCGCTTTCTTAAAGGGCTCCAATCCCTATACCTGGACATTAAACCTCCTACCCCTCTGTGGGACCTTCACTTAGTATTAACCTGTTTAATGTAACAACCTTTCGAACCCCTAGCCACTTGCTCCCTCTTACACCTCTCTATGAAAACAGCATTCTTAGTGGCAATCACCTCTGCCAGATGTGCAGGAGAAATAGCAGCTCTCATGGTGGACCCATCCTACACAATATTTTTTAAGGACAAGGTTACCCTCCGACTACACCCCAAATTTCTTCCAAAGGTACATTCGTCATTCCACATCAACGAACCTATACACCTACCAACCTTCTTTCCGAAACGGCATGCAAACTCCTTTGAATCCATGATGCATATGTTGGATGTACACAGGGCTTTGTCCTTTTATTTGGATAGAACCAGACCCTTTAGGAACTCTTCCAGACTCTTTGTCTCCATTGCAAAACGATCCAAGGGGACACCTATTTCCACCCAGAGACTTTCCAACTGGATCTCTGCTTGCATCCATCTGTGCTACCAATTAAAGGAAACAATTCCTCCAGCCTGCATCAGGACTCACTCCACTAGATCTGTAGCTACCTCCGTGGCTTTTCTACACAGAGTTCCTGTGGCTGAAATCTGTAGAGCGGCCACTTGGACTTCTGAACACACATTTGTTAAGCATTATGCCCTTACTCAAGGCCCTCTCACTGATACACGATTGGGCAGAGCTGAATTATCTACCGCATTCCTACCAGATCCGAAGTCCCTACCTCCTTAAGATACACTGTTTTTAAGTCGCCTGGAGTGGAGCACCCACAGGGACATCTCTCTCTCGAAGAGGATGTTACTCACCTGTGAAGTAACTGGCGTTCTTTGAGATGAGTGTTCCTGCAGGTACTCCACTACTCACTCTCCTCCCCTCTACTTCAGAGTTGGCGTAGCCTCTGTTGTAGAGAAGCAACTGAGGGGACTAGTCGTGGACACGTACTATTAAAGCACATTCAACGCGTGGGGCAGGCTCTGCACGTGCTCGACCAGTACAAGTACTGCTGTCAAAATCTCCGAGCGAAGGGGCAGGGATGCACCAATACCTGGAGTGGAGCATCCACAAGGACACTCACCTCGAAGAACATCAGTTACTGCACAGGTGAGTAACCTCTTCTTATCACAGATCTGTGGAGTGCACTTTTGTGAAATGAAGATAAATTAGGGAAAAGAAAAAAAATCTTGACAGGTAAGTATAATTTCTGAATGCTGTCATCATGGTAGTGTTCTCATATTTCAAACAAGTACTAATTTTCATGGTATAGGGCATGTAATTCTTTAGAGCCATTAATCACATTCAGTTAGGAAGGTATAATGCGTAGTGTCAAAAAGATAGACAGAGCTTTGAAGGGTTTGGCTTTTTTTTCCCATTTGAAAAAAATCAAAAAGCACATAACTCTAAAAGGAAGAGTAAAAGGACAGAAGGTCTTACATGGCACTATATGCTTGTGCTCTTGGATCCATAGCCTTGTTTATACAACAAGAATTCCTCATTGATGACAATGAGCATCAGTAACAGATACAGCTGAAAACAGTTTAATAGCAAATGCAGCCAAGACAAATTCTATTCAGCACTTTTTCAAAAACCATGCTTAAAATCTGCCTGATGCAGAACGTTTGGGAGCTGGTAGTGACTAGAACATATTCCTCCAGAGACAGAGCCTTGGTATAGCTCCATGTCCTCTTCATAGGGTTAACCTGATCACAACCTTAACTCCACAAAGGCCCATCAGCCTGGTCCTGTCCCCTCTCATTCAGTAATTTATGTATTTTAATGTAGAAACTGGGCAAATTAGTATAATCTCTAATTATATGTATCATATTTACAAGCACTATAATGAAACAGCTATTACTAGGATCTGAGAAGCATTACATTTATGTCAACAACATCTAACAATAAATACTCAATAGTTTAATTAAGTGTTTCTTGAAGTGCACAGAACTTGGTTGTGGGCTCATTAGAAATGGATGGTTCTCCTTGTTTCACTTAGCATACTTACTGGATGCACATATTGTGTGTTTGTCAATAGCATAAAAAGCTATGAGTAGATAGGACAAAATAAACATTTTTAAACATGGACAGACTTCATTTAGTAGCAGTGGAATGTATCTAGTTAATTAAAGAGATTGTCCTTAGGCACTCCACAGATTATAATTATAGTTTCTCACTCCACCTTCTGGCATATTTTGCTCAGAGGAGTCCCAAGAGTTTGGAGTCTTTAGGTTGAATGAATGTGGATACCTCCTTCAGGGTCTGAAACAGGAAAAATTGACAGCCACATTCCAAAGAAAGCTTAGCCGGATGGAAAATGAGTGCTTATAGTACCAATGTTCTCTAACCTCTGTTTAGCTGAGGCAAAGCTGTGTCATCTCTTTAAAAAGGTGTAGCTATGATAAATACTGGATCCTGAAAGCAGAAAATTCCACTTTACTCATTTCATGAGCTAGTTTAAAGATTTTATTATGAAGATTCTGTTTTATATATGAAATCAAACATATGTGGGGAAGTACATTTGGATGATCTAGCAGATAGCATTCTGGCTATTTCAAGAGAGATTGTGGTAGTACAAAGCCAAATGAATCAGATAAAAATTTAGAGTAAAAAAAACCCCAAATTAGCTAAATCTCTGATTTATTTTTTGGGGAATTTCTAAAAGTATCAAGTTTCTGATCATGGCATTGTTTTCCAATAGCTCTAATTTTTCTTAAGAGCTGTAATACCATTGTAGATACATCATGCCACCAGAAGTAGTATGTTTCACATCCACAACTTCTGTTATCCAAACCTAACAGTTCATAGGAATTAATTTTCAATTTATTCACATTGGTAGATAAGTAACTTAAACCTGTGTCCAAACTTTCATGTACCAGGCTCAGAATCTGGATACAGTTTCATACTTATGTGAAAACAAGCTGGAATAGCCAGTTGTATAGGCTATCAGGTAGGCAGAGAACTTTGATGGCCAGGCAGCCAATTTCTGGTATAGCAGTGTTCACTATAAACCAATTGCCAAGAAATCATTTGCTTCACGTGAGCCATATATTTAAAGGGAATGTCCACAGATTGAATTCATAAGACATATTTCCTGACTTTTATTACACAATTGTTAGCCATAATTAAATACAAACCAATTATTAGCTTGACCATTATCTTGGCTATCCAGACTTCTTGCTTGAATTTGAGAAGTCCAATTTTCCCAGTTTTGGATGGGTGCACATTGCCCAGTCACTGCCTCCATTTTGGACCAATTAGGGGATTAATTTTTGGATCCCCTATTCCCTAGCTGTTTTACCATGTCTAGTCTAATAACTGTTATGTTTGAGCCAGTGTTTACTATTCCCTGTATTTCACAGATCCTCTTTCACATTCCATAGCCAAATTCCCACTGTTGTTGTTTAACTGCCCAGATCTAAACAAAAACTGTGGGGTTGATCCTTGTAGCTCCAAGCTTTGCCTCTTAGCTTCACAATATGTTGGGGAAGAGTCAAAATGGCTTTTGTAAAGGCAAATCTTGCCTCACCAATCTATTAGAATTCCTTGAGGGGGTCAACAAGCATGTGCATAAGGGTGATTCAGTTGCTATAGTGTACTTGGACTTTCAGAAAGCCTTTGATAAAGTCCCACACCAAAGGCTCTTAAGCAAAGTAACCAGTCATGGGATAAGAGTGAAGGTCCTATCAGTAACTGGTTAAAAGATAGGAAACAAAGGGTAGGAATAAATGGTGAGTTTTCACAGTGGAGAGAGGTAAATAGCAGGGTCTCCCAAAGATCTGTAGTGGACCAGTGCTGCTCAATATATTCAGAAATGATCTGGAAAAAGGGGTAAACAGTGATGTGGCAAAGTTTGCAAACAATACAAAATTACTCAAGATAGTTAAGTCCAAAGTTGGTTGTGAAGTGTTACAAAGGGATCTCACCAAACTGGGTAACAAAATGGCAGATTAAATTTAATATTGATAAATATAAAGTAATATACACACTGGAAAGCATAGTCCCACATATACATAAAAAGTGATGGGGTCTAAATTAACTCAAGAAAGAGCTCTTAGAGTTATCATGGATAATTCTTTGAAAACATCTGCTCTTTGTGCTGTGGCAGTCAAAAAAACTAACAAGAGTTTTAGGAACCATTAGGAAAGAGATAGATAATGAGACAGAAGATATCATAATGCCAGTATATAAATCCATGCTTAGGAACGCAACCCCATGCTCTGGGCGACCCTAAACCTCTGACAACTGGAAGCTGGGACAGGATGATAGGGGAGGGATCACTCAATAATTGCCCTGTTCTGTTCATTCCCTCTGAAGCAGCTAGCACTGACCACTGTTGGAAGACAGGATACTGGGCTAGATGGACCATTGGTCTGATCCAGTGTGCCCATTCTTATATTCTTGTTTTCTGAACTAGGAGAGGGACTTTCAATAGGCATTTGTGACTCTGCTCTGGCCAACCTTATATTTACAACAATCCTCCTTTTTGTGGCCAATTATTTCACAGTACCGGTATTTAACTGAATTTATTCACTTATTTTTTGCATTATTGCCCATTTCCCTTGTTTTACAAAACAAATTCATCCCTTTTTCTAATAATTGAAAACTATCCATGAACCAGATCAGAATCCCCTCTTTCATCATACATGTTAGACACAGAGCTGTACTTAAAAGGCTCATGGCCATAAGCTTCCATTTTCCTCACTAGTGGCTGCTTCCTCTCCTGGTGTATTGCTGCAGGGAAAGATTCAGGTTCCATCATAAATTCCATAGCTTCTTACAGTTTCTTTGCTTCCTTTTTGTTTATCTTGACCCACAACTCTAAATCCAGCTAAGCACATAGAAATTTGTCCATTGCCAGTTTATCCTGGAATTCCTCACTGAGATCTGGATATGCCAGGAATACAAGTCTCCACATATCCTCTGCCTATTCAGGTGGAGTATCTTCTTTCTCTCTCATTTTAGTTCTCAGTTGTGGCCTGGCTAGCAGATTGCTGGCTGGATCCCAACCACACATCAAGTGCTTGTACCAGATCTGGATAACTCAGTCTTTTTTCTGGGGGTAAGGTCTGCAGTACTATCAGCGCTGGGCCATTCAAGTTGGCTGGTAGAAACCACCCTCTCTGAACATCCTCCCAGCCATTCATTTGGGTGATGATGAACTGAGCCAAATAAGTCTCTCAGGAGTTTTTGCATGATTTCAGCTGGGGCAGCCTTACTTCTTCCCTCTGGGCCTTTGTGGATCACTAACAGGGTAGAAAACTGTTTCAGTTGTCTAGCCTTACCCAAGACCTCTGGCTGGCCCAATTCCACATTTACGTGGCTGACTTCCATAGTGATCTGTGACACTTCTCAAGATGATTTCTCAGCCCCTTAAGTCCTTGCTGAAGCTCATCTCTGTTACTGAATTCCAAGTTGTCCAGAGCTTTCTTGGTCTCCTCTATTTCATGTAAGACCTTTTGGTCCATGACAGTCAAGTTGTTGGTCACCTCATTGACCATTCTGGCATTCTGGACTGGGAGTGTTGCCACTGGGCTTCACAGTCTTTCCTGACACTTTGTAATAACTGCCCAACAGAGATTTCAGCTCTGCCTGCAACTCATCTTTTAGTCCTTTCTAGAAAACCTCCAGATGCTGCTTTAATTTGTTTTGTGAAGCCTGCAGATACTGTTTTGGATCTTGTTTTAACTCCTTTTGCAAAGTCTCCAATTGTTCTGTTTCTGTGTTACTTGTTTCTTCCATATCACACATCATTCTAATCTAATCAATCCCCTGTCCCTAAATTTATCTGATTGCAGTAGAACCACCTTGGGCTGCAGTAGCTAACCCCTACTTCAACCTTCCATGTGTCTTTGTTTTAGGCAGAAGCCCTTATTGTTTCAGTTAACCATTCCGTGAAAGAGCTCAGTTGCTTTTCATGTACATCCTGAATGAAAGGGAACTGTTATACCCACCACTTTCAGTGAGGTTTGACCCAACCCATAACAATATTTTACTGACATGATTTTTCCATTGTATTTGGCCTTATAAATGTCACATGCTATGGGCCAAATCCTGTCCTTAGTTACACCTTGCAATTCCCTTAGATTTCAATTACAGATCTGTAAACCTTTTACTTACTGTACTTTCTTTAAAAAGCAGTTCACTCTTTGCATGCCTCTTGAAGCTATATTACCAAAACATATCCATTACAGGCAGATTGGTTAGCTTCATTAGCCAGGACAAAGATGTGAGTGTTTGAATCACAGCCCCACACAATACGTAAGGAATCCCTTTGATTTAAATCCAAGTCAAATGTGGGAGATTTGCGTTGCTTTGGGGGTATAATCATGGCAATCCAGTGACCATTTCAGGCTATGTCATGAAAGATAGGTAGATGTTGGGTTGGGCATTTGAGGGAGAACTCTGTGTTAGTAGTAGGTGCATTTTGTGGAATGCTTCCAGGACAACCTCCAGTGTGAGAACAACCATGGATGTGTCCCAAGTCTGGCCTGACTAGATGACCTTGGAAAGTGATTATCTTAATTTTCCCTGCCACGCCCCAACTCCTGTGGCTGAAATAGTAGCAGTGCCATAGTATGATATCTCCTTTAAACCTGGACCCTGCCCCTTGTTTCCTGCAGAACAGATTATGAAAGTAAGCATGGAAGTGTTGCTGTAACACAGGCTAGAACTACAAGTATTTGGGCAACCGTAATGGTCTTCACATGCACTCACTTCAACTCCCGACTCCATGGCAAACTGATAATGGCCCTGGATATGAGAGAGAGAGAGAGAGAGAGAACAAAAAAGAGATAAGTTTTCCCAGAGTAGTAGCTAACATACTGTAAAATCCTACTATAGGCAGGGCAAGTTAGGGCCAGCTACATGGAGGTAAAACTGCAACTTACCCAGTCTGCACTAGGATTTTACTAGTTAATGTATTAGCTATCATGCTGAAAAAAACCCACACCTTTTTCCTAGTGTAGACATACCCATAGAGAGGTGAGCGCAGTCCCGAAGAGAAATGGGGAGGGGAAGGCATGAGGAAGCCAAGAAGAGAGCAGTGGGGAGGGAGTGGAGTGAATGCAAGGAGAAGGCAGGAGTATTAGAGAAGAAAATGTGAATAATTGAGGGGCACAATATTGGCCCATACACACTGGAAATTAAACCATTTCAGCATAAGAGATAACATCTATGAAATGTTTTTAGAATACTGTTTTAAACAGTTATGTCTGGTACACATTGGTCAGAGAGACGGTGTTTAAACTCTATTAGCCAGAACTGTATCCCTACTGTGTTCAAAATCAATTTAGTTAATACAATTTAATTTCTATTGTTGATGGTGTCTCAGAGAGGGAGGAAGGATGTAAAAGAAAAGTGAACTGGATGGAAGAGAAAAGAAAAAAGTGGAGGAAAAGAAGAGACAGGAAGAATAAAAAACAAGGGAGATGTAGTAAGTTTCTGATTGTTTTAAATTTTATTTTATAGACATTTTGCTGCCAAAATATTATAAACTGCCTACCTGAATAGTAACTGTAAAGCATATGCAGAACACAGACACACCCCGCTAGCTTCTCTTTGTATTACACTTATGGGGGAAATGCCACAAGAAAGATTTAGATGCCATATTGTCATATCTTCTTATGTTTTAAATCTATCAAAAATGAAAACTTTGTTAGACGTGCAGAAAGGTTTTTGGCTGGCTATACATGAAAATATCATAATAAATTCCTCCTTTTTTTTAATTGCTGGCATTATTATAAACAACGTACTCTGCCTATTATTGGGTTATAAAGGAATTCTTGTGTTATTTGAAAGTTAATACATCAGCTAATATATAAAGTGACATACCTATTTTTTAAAGTCTAAATTCTAAGCTCAATACAGCTTCTTTTTCTATCCTGTGGGATTTTTATTGAGACTCAGAAAAAAATCTCTAGGTACACTTGCCTCAGACTTCCAGGCCTACTATTTGTAATGAGATCTTTGGGCTGTTAGTATTCCTATTATGTGCCAATTTTGCCGACCCACATTCAGATGTGCATAGACTCCCTTGCCCCTCTTTACGCCTTTGGGGTTCCACTTCTATATTTTGTTCACGGCCCTGAAAATATTGGCTGTTACTTTGATGCTTCTCAGTGCATTATAAGGTATGACACAAATTGATTTTTTTGGCCATTCCATTTCACCTAGGCTGTGGCATGCCATATTATCTGTCTCAGATGGGAAAACATATGTGAATGAGTGTAATCCATTTATTGGTTTATGGTCACAAAGTCCTCTAGGGAGTGTCCCACATAAACAGGGTGTTCCTGCATGCTGGATTTGGTATTTCAGTGTTTGAGCTGAAAGATGTGAAAACCAAATGTAGCTTCCTATTAATAACTAATACAGCTGAGGTGGTTTGTGTGTATAGTCTATTCCATCAAAGGTGTGGAACAATTACATACAAAAATATTCATAATAGACATATTCCTCAGGGTAATCTATGCATAACTGATGCACAAGGGGAAACCTCTCACTTTGGGACAAACCATTATTTTTGAGATCTTCAAACACAACTGCAATAAACATGCATCTCTGTTCTAATCTGGTGTATTGGAGGTTGTTTGTATCAAAATGACTCAGATGAAGAACATATTTTATAGAAGATGTTACTAGACCTGACCAAGTACTTTACTTTTAGGTGTGTGGATGTAGAAGGAAAGACCTGAGCCTTACAGAACTGTGTGTGGGAGGGTGTTTGTGTGAATTTACTGTTTATGATTGGTGCTTGTGCCTGAAATCCTTAATCAGTAGAACATAGGTAGTGGCAGCAAAAACTTGCCCAGACTCCCCCCTAAGTATGCTTCAGCTTTGAGCTGGAGGAAACAGCTGCATTGATGAGAGGACTGTTTAGTCTCCCTGCACTTTTAATCTTTAGCCTTGCTGCTGAGACTGTCAAATATGGTAGCTGTTTTTGTGATATAGTCACTTGCACAGTTGGAAAGGAATTGAGACTATTAAAATTGTTTAATAGATCACCAAGCAACCACCATTTGGACACTCTCCACTCAGGCTGGATTCCCATCAGTATCATAGAGGTGAAAGATGAGCCCCACATTTCTTAAGTACACATATAGATGCCCGTTATATAGAATCTTGGGGCCAGTTTACAAGTGAAAGACAATGCTGCCACTTATTAAACCAGCAGTTTACGAATCTATACAAATTGGTTCATGGCTCATACAGAGAAGCTAAGACATCAGCATAGATTTATTTTAAAATTTTTGTAGGCAGACTGTGTGATCTACAGTACTGAGTACTAAAGCAGGAAATCCTGAGTTCTAGTCCTGGTTCAACTATTAATAATTATTTTATTTTATTGTTTATTTGTAGTGCAGAGGCACGTAGGGGCCCAACTTGTGTGGCACTGTGCAAGTCATTTAATCTTTCAATGCGTCAGTTTCCCAATCTGATAAATGGAGGTAGCAATATAGCAACCTTCAAGGTGTGCTATGAAGATGAATTGATAATGTTTGCACAGTGCTCTGAATAGGAAAAGTAGTGTATTAGTGGTGAGTGTTATGCTCTTTTTAAAAAAAAACTTCATTATTTTTCAAAAGCAAACAATTTTGGCAAGGTGATAAAGGAAGAAAGAAACAGGGAGGGGAAGGCTGAAGACAGTATGCTCATTTTCTCCAGTAAACAGTAAGCTCTTTAAGAAACACTATATTCTTTCTTTTTCATTGTTCTATCAATCAACCTCTTACACTCAAGAGCAGTTTTCATATCTGTATTTACCTTCTCAAGCCATACTTTACACTCATGCTTTTCAGCACTTTACACATTTATTTAAGGCTCAACTCTGAGCACTTATTCCTTTCATTAGGAAAACACATCACACTCACACACTACAGGCCATAACCGCCAAGCTGTTATAAATCATACAATATCACTGACATCCTCCCTTTCATCTTCATGTGGATGCAGTACTCTTTCCTGGCTTATTGCTCTCACACGGGCTGCTGTGGAGCTTCCTCCTGTGATTGAAAATAAATAGTCTTTAGTTTCCTTTCTAAGTCAATAGAAAATGTATTCCTGGTACCTCTCAGCAACATAGCTGATAGCAGTTAATGCATTCAGGTCAACCCACACACATCTGTCAATCAAAACTTATATTGCAAAGATCACTTTTGTACAATAAGGCAAACACCCATATGAAAGCCATTCATCTAACGTTAATGCAGTCAGGAAATGACATTAAATCTTTACTGTACATATATATATGATTATATATTTACTGTACATTTTCTTTGTCTACATACCAGCTTGGGGTTGAAGGACAAGGAAGTACAATCTAAGTCCTGCTACTTTATGTGACGGGCCCTACTAAATTCATGGTCCATTTTGGTCAATTTCACAATCATAGATTTTAAAAATAATAAATTTCATGATTTCATATATTTAAATCCAAAATTTCACGATGTTGTAATTGTAGGGGTCCGAAAAAGGAGTTGGGGGGGTTGCAAGGTTATTGTAGGGGGGTGCAGTACTGCTACCCTTATTTCTGTGCTGTTGCTAGCGGCGGCACTGCCTTGAGAGCTGGGTGGCCAGAGAGCGGCAGCTGCTGGCCGGGAGCCCAGCTCTGAAGGCAGAGCTGCTGCCAGCAGCAACACAGAAGTAAGGCTGGCATAGTATGGTATTACCACCCTTACTTCTGCGCTGCTGCACTTGAACTACTAGATGTTAGAAGACTTCCCTGGGCAGATTAATGTCCCACATATGCCTACTGTAGGATTTCTTGCATCTTCATATGAAACATCTGTTAGAGGCAGGATACTGAATTAGATGGACTTCAGATCTAAGGCAGTGTGGCAGTGCCTATGTTCCTCAGCACCAGGCATTTACGAACAGCAGCCAATCAGGGACTCCATGCCTGATATTCAGTCTGCAGAGTCAGATTTTTATTTGCAACACATATAAAACTATTACAGTTTTTGGGTAAAGCATACGTTTCATTTTACAGGTAATTGTTAGCCTTGAGCAAATGTAAGGCACAATCACTAGAAGAGAAGATTTGCTTTGGTGAATTAAAATCAAGGGGTTATTTCACTAGAAATGCAAGATAGCACAAAGAAGCTAAAAAGATTAATAGGTGAGTATTTTATCTTAAAAAAAAAAAGTTGATGACATGAGAACTCAAGCCCTCTTATAAAAGCTGAATAGGATTTCATAGGTTTACTGGGTTTTGCTTTTGATACAGAAATATTTTGGGGGGTGGTGAGCTGGGAGGCTGGAGAGCGGCAGCTGCTGGCCGGGAACTCAGCTCTGAAGGCAGAGCTGCTGCCAGCAGCAACACAGAAGTAAGGCAGGCATGGTATGGTATTGCCACCCTTACTTCTGCGCTGCTGCACTCAGAGCTGGGTTCCTGGCCAAGAGCTACCGCTCTCCGGTCACCCATTTCTGAAGGCAGCACAGAAATAAGGGTGGCAATACCATGATTCCCCTAAAATAGCCTTGCGACCCCCCCTACAAATCCCTTTTGGATCAGGACCCCCAATTTGAGAAACGCTGGTCACCACTGTGAAATCTGTATAGTATTGGGTAAAAGCACATAAAAGACCAGATTTTATTGGGGAGACCAGATTTCACGGTCTGTGACGCATTTTTTTGGCTGTGAATTTGGTAGGGCCCTATTTATGTGGTAGTAACAGGCAGCTAGATTTTGACTTCACTTACACCAGTTTTACAATTACACTGATATTAATCAGGAGTAACTCCAGTCAAATCAATAAGTAAATTCAGGATAACTAAGAGGGAATATGGAGCAGCGAGGGGAAAAAACACAAAGTCAAGGATGAGAGGAGGATACAGGAGGAGGATGTTTAGAAGAGAGGTCAGTTTGGGAGCACCATACACAGTAGGAGGGAGGAGTAGGAGTTGGAGGAAGATTGCAGAGATGGAGGCAGAACCATTTCTTTTTTAAAAAAGGTTGCTTTTCATGTTGAACTCTGCTTGTAAATCTGCACCATCCTTAAACTTCATCCACATGCTGGTACTTGTCTGCTTAGTAAGTCAGTCCTGTTGTTTTTTAATCTTATGTATTTGATATAATACGAATGCAAATGTTTTGTGGCGATATCATGTGCCACCTAAATACTCATTGAAAAGTCTTATCAAGCTTTAAAGCAGAACAGGAATATAGAGCGATTCTACAGATTTTGTTGGAATTTTGTGTTTTTTTATCATGAAAAACAGAAATATATTTGAAAAGTGAAGCAAAACTCCCCAAGATTTGACAAAAGAAAAACAAACAGTCTGGACTAGGCAGTTTAGATGAATTTAGCTGGCATTAATGAGCTGCTAAACGTGTGGTGTGGCCAACATTCTGATAGGGTGAGTAAACTTTGCATTTCTTATTGGAAACACCTTAAAGTTCACTACTAGTGTGTACTTACCCCCAATTAATTTACTAAACTGAAAGAAAGCTGCTAATCTCTGAGCAGCAGGTCGTGAGATGCTGACCTGATGATAAATTAATAACCTCCGGGATACTGTGACTATGAGCCTGCTGTCTTAATAATGACGGGCCCAATTCTGAAAACTCAGTTGAGCACACCTATGGCCCTTTCTATTTTAGAAGAATAGCCTATGTTTGAACTCACATTTTCAAACATTTCCTAATTGAAACAGAACCAATGGGGTCTCTTTGTGGTAGAAAAATCTCTGCTTTGTTTACAGGATCAGGCCTTTACTATAGTTTAGTATCATTCACATAGTGTTGTGTAATGGTAAAAGTATTTGGTTAGAACAGCACAGCTTTATGATTGACTGGTGATATTCTACTGAAGAAGATCTAAGTGAAGATAACATTTTTCAAAAGAAAGATATTGCTGGCACTTGACTACCTGTTCCATGAAGCATTTATTTGCATTCGTCAAAAAACCAAAATGAAGCCTTTACTGCTGCCAATTTGTGACTTTCTTTGCTGTAAAAATATTCTGTTACTAAATCAGCACTTGTCTTCTGTCTGTGTTTGTCTTAAACTCTTGTGTGAAATAGTATATACCTCCTTAGAGACTTTTACTGCCCTTGCTGTTTAGGCAATGAGAGTTCTGTACAAAGATCAATGGGAGATTAGGTGCAGTTACATAGACGTGATAGTGATGTACGATTTACTTTAGGGTTGCTCATTTATTAGCATATATTTTGTGTTTTCTTACCGAAGAACAATTCAGATGTATTCACATTTTTTTGTTTACTTTTTGTTCTCACCAGTTATGATAGTTTTCAGAGTAATTACAATGAGCTGCAGACTTTTTTTAAAGTAGTAAGTTAAAGCTGCATAAAACAGTTGTGATTCATCAACTGTTTTGTGGAACATTAACAGTGAAATCTGGTCTTTCTATCTAAGTATTTAAGTCCAAATAATATAAGCAAAAATAATTTCTCCAGTCAACTATCTTGAATAAAATTATTATTTTGTAATATTGCTGTAAACTGTAATGACTGATTTTTCCTCATGAAATGATGAGAGGGAGAGATGTTAAGTTCTTAGGAATTATCTTTGATGAACAGGAAGTATTGTTGATTCAGCAATATCACCTTAGGGTTGATTTTATCAGTTTAGACAGATGTAGTTGGTTCTACTCAGTATTTGCATGGGAGACCTCCAAAGAAAACGCAGGTGCTACAGGAAGCAGTGTTGGTAATTGAAGAGTTGAACTTTTTCCACTGAGTTAATCCTGAAGCAGTACTCCAGCAGCATAGGGGGAATTGGGGGGAGGGGGAGGGCATGGATCAGCGTTCACGTCACACTCCCGGTCAGTACCCAGTCCGAGCTAATGATCCAACCAGCGGACCAAATTCAGTGATGAATCCTGGTCACGTACCACCTAAGGCACGTTGTGCATATGCTGAGAAGAAGGGAGAATTGTGCTCCAAGTGGTGCAAGTTTTTGGAAGAAACCCAAAACAGATTTTGACCTCACTATCCAGGGTGGATGCCAGATTGGAAAAAATTCAAAATTGTCTTCATTTCTGTTTTAAACAATGGAATTTTTTGAGAAAGACAAGATGTCTTTGTGAAAATGTACATTTCTGAAAAATAGAGTTTTTTGAACAAAAAATATTGTCCAACTCTAATTTTAAATTTCAGATGGTAATTCAAGATTCCACAGCCCTTTTTGCAAGAGCAGGATTGTTTAGCCCTGGTGTCCCAGCCAAATCTCATTTTGTGTTAATAACATTCTGCAAACCTAAATTCTATCCGCTGTCTGCTGTTTCAGCTCTTCACTTTCTGCCTGTCTAATCTTCTCTTTATGTATTTCCAGTGGGACAGTCACTGTGACACATGCTCATAGGCACTGGAACTAGGGTGCTGAGGGTGCGACAGCACTCCCTGGCTTGAAGTGATTTCCATCATATACAGGGTTTACAGTTTGGTTCAATGGCTCTCAGCACCCCCACTATACAAATTGTTCCATTACCACTGCACATGCTGTTATCTTGCTGAAGCACTTCACCTTAGCGGTATGGTTTGTGTTTGGAACACAAAGTCTGTCACTGTGTTCCCCCTGAATGGGACAGTAGCGGGGTGGTCACCCCGCTCCAGCCCTGAAGGAGTTAAAACAGCCCTGGAGAAAACAGCCACAGCTGTGGCCAGCTAAATCAGGGCCCAGCTGACCCTTATAAGAGGGCAGTGGACCAGAAGCTAGGATAGACACTCTTTCTAGCTTCTCAGAGAGTGAAGGACCTGGCTGCCTGGGAAGCTGAGGAGGGCACGTAGGGTGGAGCAGTGTTGGGGAAGGACAGAGGGAGCTAGAGAGCTCCAGCCTAGCAAAGCCCCAGGCTGCAGGCCGAGTTAAGGGCCCACAAAGGGTACGGGGCTGCAGAGAGGCAGCCCAGAGATAAGCAGAGGCAGCTTGTCCAACCCCCCCCTTGCCGATGATGAGTGGTTTACAGTCTGCTCCAGGGAGCGGGGGCTAGACGATGACTGGCAGTAGCCACTGAGGTGAAGTGGGGATAGGGGGTTGGGGTTTCCCTGGGAGGGGAGACCCAGAGTGAGGGGGGTACTGCAGTGGGCAGAACCCCTGGGCAAAGGGCACCGGGATCTGGGAAGGACATGGGGCCAGCGGCAGGTGAGACACTGGCCTCTAGAGGGCACACTGGAGGCTGAAGAGCTAATTCCCTGGACAACCAGCAGGAGGTGCTGCACTGGTGAGTTGTTGCCCTGCCACAGGGACCCTTTAAATGTCAATTTTAACTACTGCTCAAATAAAACAAAAAAAGTTTCTAGTCTTTTTTGTTGCAGAGAACCTTCTGATGTAAACAAGTCACTAATTTGTGTTGAATGGTTTTTCCTAAACAATTTCAGGTTTCTCCTTTCCCCCATACAGCTACTCAGAGCTGGGTTTGGGACCCATGAAACCCAGGGCTATGGAGTCTCTTCTTTTACTTTGTATGTGTGGATGTGGGGCAATGAACCACCAATGAACTACCCCTATCCAAAATTCTAAGGCTGACCCTGCTTAAAGGTGCCTACATTTCTGAGGTAGGCAACTCATTTCCTGCTCTTTAAGAGCTTGTGAAGCCCTATGGCATTTTTCTAGGTGAGAGGTGCAATTATAAACATTATTTCTTCTAAAAATAAATTGAATTCCCACTGATGAAGAAAACGATAGATTCCCCCCCCCCCCGGGAACAGCAGTTCTACCTCCCCATAAAGAAATAATTTAATTAATAAGCATATTCCTTGGAAGCTATTCACACTACAGCAGAAAAAAGTTAAATGATTGTAACACTTGTTTCACTTGTAGAATAGGTTAGCAACTCTTCACATAAAATAATGCAATCTCAATTTGGATTTTGTTGGCTATTTTTTCCTGAGGTGTATGAAATCCTCTGAATACAACTTCTACACCTAATAGGCTGGATTTCTATTCCTTTGTATTTTAATTTGGCTAGGCATTAATCTGCCTATTTTAGATTGCCAGTACTAACAAGAAGTCTGCAACATTTCATATGCTGTGTTGGAACAGTGATTACAAAAGCAATACAAGTAAGAGAAGAATTTTATTTTCAAGCAATAAGTCTCCTCTAAAAGTAATAAAACAAATATGATTCTCTTCAGCACCTGCATGTGACCAGAGGAGTAACATTTATGAGTTTATACAAAAGCATTTGTTTGTATTAAGACAATCAATTATGTGTATTTGGGGATTAAAACCTATTTACACCACTAATGCAGCTGCACAGAGGATTAGGAGGGAATAAGAATTCATCTCACTGTCTCATGTCCAAAACACATACCTCAGCTAGTAATGAGGGACTTAACTACACAGACATCAGTTGGAAAAGTAATATTGGACATTTTGTGTTTTACCATAAGTTCTTAGAGTATATTGGGGACAACTTTGTTTCAGAAGGTGGAGGAAGTAACCAGGGAAACAGTCATTTATATTTGATTCTAACCAACAGGGAGGAATTGTTCATAATCTGAAGGTTGAAGGCAATTTGGGTGAGATCATGAAATGACAGAACTCATGATTCTAAGGAAAGGAAGGAGTGAGAGCAACAGAATAAGGATCATCATCATCATCATGTTCCTATTATGCCTCTGGTGTTTAGGGCAGTGACTAAGCTCCTTCATTCCTGTTTGTTTCTGGCAAGTCTTTCAATGGTTTCCCCAACTGTGCCCCAGGTTTTTCAGCTCGGCTTCCACAGCTCTTTGCCATGTTGTTTTTGGGCGGCCTCGTTTTCGCTTGCCTTGAGGTGTCCATCTTATTGCTACTCTCGTGATGGAATCAGTTTCCATCCAAAGCACATGACTGATCCATCTCCAACACCTCCTGGCAATGATGGTGCTCAGATCCTCTTGGCTGCACTGTGTCAATAGATCTTGGTTTGAGATTGTTCTGGGTCAAAAGATATGGAGGATTTTTCTAAGGCAGGTTGTATGGAATGATGACAGTTTGGACATGTCATACTTTCTTATTCCCCAGCATTCTGCACTATAAAGTAGTGTTGAAAGTATGTAGCTCTGATAAATCTTGAGTTTGGTTTTGGTGTTGTGTTTTGATTTTTCCAGACTGTATTTAAGCTCCTAAAGGTGTTCCTGGCTTTATTGATTTTGTTCGGGATGTCCTGGCTTGTTCCACTGTCCTCAGAGCACTGGCATGTAAGGTCCCATGTCAAGAAAATCTAAGGGAAAAAAGAGTTCAGGAGAGCTGGCAATTCTTCAAAGAAAATATTAAAAGTGCAACAGCAAATTAACCCAAAGCAAAATAAAGATAGGAAGAATAGTAAAAGGCCAACATGACCTAATAATCAAAAAGGAATCCTATAAGCAGTGGCAACATAGACAAATTGCTAAGGAAGAGTATAAAAAAATAGCTTGATTTTTTTTGTCCCTATATTCGTGTGCTAAGGCACAAGATGCAATAAGAAATTCTTTAAATACATTAGGAATATGAGAAAGATGAAAGAAAGTATAGGGCTTCCACTTAGCAGGGAAGGAAAGCTAAGAACAGATAACATCAAGAACACTAAGGTGTTCAATGCCTATTTTGCTTCAGTCTTCCATAGAAAAGGTTATGGTGACCAGATACTCAACACAATTAATATTAACAGCAAGGGAAAAGGAATGTAAGCCAAAATAGGGAAAGAACAGGTTAAAGAATATTTAGTTAAGTTTAGATGTATTCAAATCAGCAGGGCCTGATGAAATGCATTAGGATGCTTAAGGAGCTAGCTGAAAATCTTGGAAATACTACTGATTATCTTCAAGACTTCATGGATGAACACAGAGTACTGGAGATGGGCAAACGTATTACTGTTTTCTTTTTTTTAAAGAGGATCTCTAAAATTATAGAACAGTCAGCCTAACTTCAGTACCTAGAAAGATACTAGAAGCAATCAGTTTGTAAGTACTTGGAGGATAATAGGGTGAAAAGCCAATGTGGATTTCTCAAAAACAGCTCACACGAATCTAACCTAATTTCCTTCTTCAACAGGATTACCGGCCTAGTAGATGGGGGAGGAGAATTGATATATCTTGATTTTTATTAAGGCTTTTGACACAGTCCCACATGACATTTGCATAAGCAGACAAAGGAAATAGTCTAGATGAAATTACTATAAAGTGACAGGTTTCAGAGTAGCAGCTGTGTTAGTCTGTATCCGCAAAAAGAACAGGAGTACTTGTGGCACCTTAGAGACTAACAAATTTATTAGAGCATAAGCTTTCGTGGATTACAGCCCACTTCTTCGGATGCATCAGTGGGCTGTAGTCCACGAAAGCTTATGCTCTAATAAATTTGTTAGTCTCTAAGGTGCCACAAGTACTCCTGTTCTTTTTACTATAAAGTGGGTGCAAAATTGGTTGAAAGACTGTACTCAAAAAGTAGTTATTCATGGTTCACTGTCACACTGAGGGGGAATGTATCTAGTGGGATCCCACAGGAGTCTGTCCTGGGTCAGTACTATTAAATATTTTCATTAATGACTTGGATAATGGAGTGGAAAGTATGCTTATCAAATTTGAAGATGACGCAAAGTTGCTAGCACTTTAGAGGGCAGGATTAGTATTCAAAATGACCTTGACAAATTGGAGAATTGGTGTGAAATTAACAAGATGACATTCAGTTAAAAAAAAAGGTACTATATTTAAGAAGGAAAAAATCAAATGTACAACTACAAAATAAAGAATAACTGGGTAGGTGGTAGTACAGCAGAAAAAGATCTGGGGGCTACAGTGGATCATAAATTGAATGAGCAACAATGTGATGCACTTATTAAAAAGGCTAATATTCTGGGGAGTATTAACAGGAGTGTCATAAGTCATGGGAGGTAGTTGTTCAATTGTACTCAGCATTGGTGAGGCCACAGTTGTACATAATTCTACATTTGCAAGTTCAACTTTCATGGTAAAGAAATTGCACTACAGTACTTATATTAGGTGAATTGAAAGACTATTTCTTTTGTTTTTTTACAGTGCAAATATTTATAATAAAATAATATAAAGTGAGCACTGTACAACTTGTATTCTGTATTGTAATTGAAATCAATATATTTGAAAATGTAGAAAGCATCCAAAAATACTTAAACAAATGGTATTCTATTGTTGTTTAACAGCACAATTAATCATGCAATTTTTTTTTATCAGTTTTTTTTTAATTGCTTGACAGCTCTAATGTTAAGGGTTCTTATAAAGAGGACAGGGATCCATGTTCTCTCTATTGACTGAAGGTAGGACAAGAATTAATGGGTTTAATCTGTAGCAGGGGAGATTTCGGTTAGATATTAGGAAAAACTCTCAACTATAAGGATAGTTAACCACTGGAATAAGCTTCCAAGGGAGATTGTGGAATCCCCATCATTGGAGGTTTTTAAGAACAGGGTTAACAGACATTGATCAGGAATCACAGAATCATAGAAGATTAGAGTTGGAAGAAACTTCAGGAGGTCATCTAGTCCAATCCCCTGCTCAAAGCAGGACCAACCTCAACTAAATCATCCCAGCCAGGGCTTTTTCAAGCCAGGCCTTGGTCTAGGTATACTTGGTCCTGCCTCAGCACAGAGGGATGGACTAGATGACCTCTCAAGGTCTCTTCCAGTCCTATGTATTTTGTCTGTGTAAGTGGTACTGATTGCAGCTCCAGTACTCAGACACCAACTGAGTTGGAAGTGGGAAGAAACTAGTTAAAGCTGTAGCTCCTCCCCACACACCACCCATCAGAGCTGGTACATCCTATAAAGGGGTGTCCCAACTTCCTTCCTATCCTCCCACATATAACTGGACAGATGAGGAGAAATTATACTCTTCTAAGGCACAATGCCTCTTGGTGGTGTACCGCCTCCTGAAGGGGCACAGTCTAGCCCATAATGAACCTACTAACATGCAGAGCACAAGATGGACAGGACAGCATCAGGAAGAGAATCTGTATCTATATTGGGATGAAAAGCTGAAACTGTCCAGCGTTCAAGCATATGAAGAGAGTGAGCCAACATAGTATACCATTCAAGCATTGTTCCTTTCTCCACAGATACCTTCTTCTCTCACCAAAGCACTTCCTGAAAGCAGATATCCCAAAGGCTACATCTGCAATGTGAACTAGCGCGGCAGTTCCCAGCTTGTGTATACCTACTGTTGCTAGCTCTTATCAAGTTAGTGGGAGTATAGTGTAGCTGCGATAGCATGGGAAGTACTAATAGGGCTTATCTGTCCTGAGTCCAAAGCCACCTCAACCCCGTGGTTATGTACATGGCACAGCTTAGCCATGCAATGCTGCCCTTACTACGCTGACATTTATACATGACTAGCTTGAGAAGAACTAGCCTGAGTATAGGTTTCAGAGTGGTAGCCGTGTTAGTCTGTATTAGCAAAAACAACAAGGAGTCCTTGTGGCACCTTAGAGACTAACACATTTATTTGGGCATAAGCTGTTGTGGGCTAGAGCCCACTTCTTCGGATGCATGTGTATGAGAGCTGGGAATTGCACCCCTAGCACATAGTGGAGATTAAGTTTAAATTCCTAGAGGTTACCCCATAGGCCACAGAGCTTGCAGGGAGGATGCCACCTGGGCCCTGGCTCAGTCACTTTTTGACTCTGAAAAATATACATGGTGCCACAATCCCACATGTCCAGTTGCAGTACCATTCACGCAAACATGGCCCAGCTGCCCCTCCATCGTGACTCCTTTGGGATGCTGTAACCTCATGACTGGATACAAAAAGTGTTGACCACTGAGAATTTTTTATGAAAATATTCTGTAGATATTCAAAACTGGTTAGAGCTGATTTAATTAGTAAAAGAAACAAAAACACTAAGTGCAGTTTGCTATTTGTGGCATCACCTCATAGTTGCAACTGCTGTGGCATTTGGAAGATGTATTATTCTTGATAAGGCTTATAGTTAATAACACAGCAAAGTTGCAACCCCAATATGCTCCCTCCTGGCTGGATGTGGCATGACAGAAACTTTGCCTCAGTTTCCCCCACTATCCCTTGGCCAATTCCAGCTGTAAGATTGTCCTGGCCCTCTGACTAAGCCACTTTGCAAACTCCTGCCCTTTTCAGGACCCCTGAGTCCTTTACCAAACTCCAGCAGAAATGTATACAAAAACTAAACCTTCAGCATAGCTAGGCTCAGCTTACAGGCCCCCCTCTGCTGCTCTGTGCTGTTCTCCTGTCTATCCACAGGCATCTGTGCCTCAATCAACCTCACAGCTAGCACACATACCTTCCCTCATTCAGGGGTTCAGGTAGGCTCTAGTGTCTTAGGGCTCCTAGCTTCAGTAAGACTCACAGTTCACCACTAGAGAAGTGGGCTCCAGGAGGGAGTTTGGGTGTGGAAGGGGGCTCAGCATTGGGGCATGGAGTTGCGGTGCAGGAGTGGGTGAGGAGTGCAGTCTCCAGGTGGTGCTTAACTCAGACAGCTTCTGGGAAGCTGCTGGCGTGTCCTTCCGGTTCCTAGGCATAGGGTCAGCCATGGGGGCTCTGCACGCTGCCCCTGCAGCTCCCATTGGCCCCGGTTCCTCGTCAATGGGAACTGTGGAGCTGACACTCAGGGTGGGGACAGCATGCAGAGCACCAGTGGCTGCCCCTAAGCCTAGAAGCCAGAAGGACATGCTGGCAGCTTCCCGGGAGCGTGCTGAGCCGGGTAGGGAACCTGCCAGCCCTGCCCCAACTGGACTTTTAACGGCCCCATCAGCACCCTGAGATAGAACCTGGGAAGAGGTGAGGCTGCTTATGTTGGGGGAGGAAAGGTTGCATTTGTGTGTGAAGTTTTGGGAGGAGCTTGTATAACAAATCCCCTGGGGCCTGGGTTTGGGGGGGAGCCTGCAGGTAGGATTGTGAGGGGATTTCTGGAACCTGAAAATGGGAGCAGATCTTGGTGGAGACTGCATGTTTCTGTATTTGCTTCAGTTCTGGGGTTGAGAAAGAGAATTTGGAGGTGAAAAGCAGAAGAGTGTATGTGTGATTTTTTGGTGGCTGGGGAAGAAGCATCCATGTGTGAGAACTTTTGGTGGTGGAAATAGAAGTATGTGTTTGGGAGCAGATGAAGGTGGAGAAACTGGGAATGGAGAAATTAGTGAGAGATTGAGACATTAAGGGAAGAAGGAAGATAATGGAACAAAAGAAAGATGAAGGGGAAGAGAAGGAAAGAACAATTATCACACAATATATGGAAAGGATAGTGAGGGAAAATAGACTGAAAAAGATAGAGGAAACACTAATAAGATATTGTAGAAGAAGGGAAAATACTGAGTCAAGGGAATAAAGAAATGCAAGGAAGACAATGTCAATTTAAAAAAAAATTATTTAATTAAAAGTACAATTGCAAAATGTTGCAACAACCAACCACATTTAAAATATTTTTTTTGATGTGTGGTGTTTTCTTTTTGATATAACATGTGCTGTGCGGCCTACGGTCAGTCCTGGTTAGAAGTCTTGCCTCTTTTATCATTATTTAAGGTGCACAAAATTATTCTCAGTCTCAAATCTTTCTGTGTTTGTACCCATGCATCATAAGTGTTTGCAAGTATTCAAACAGCCCGAATGCACACATTTTCATGTATCTCAAAAGTTTCACAGTTTTATCATCTTGATCTAAACCATGATGAGTAAGGGCGCTGATCCTGCATTCCTTGGGCAGCTGAAATTGTCATTGACTTTAGGGGAATATGCAAAAAAGCAGGATATTTTAATCAAAATCATGGGAATTAAAATCTTCTGCAATATTTCTGTTAATGTCCAAAAAGCAACTCCCCACAGTGGTGATACATACAAAACTAAAGGGAAGGCAAAGCAAAGAGCCAGCCCAGCAAATAAAGAGTAGGAAGCAAAAGAGAAATACATGTGGCAGAGAAAATAAACAAAGTAAGAGTAGACAGATCAAGGTAATAAAACCAATAAAGGAAATGGGAAATAGAAGCAGAAAAACTTGGTAGGTAAAGTATAGATACCACAAATAGTGTAATGACAAGAATGGAGAGAATGAAAAAGAAAAGGTAACTAAAATAGATATAAAAAAAGAGCAGAATGAAACAATTATACACAAATGAGGAAAAAATGCGGAGTAATGGAAAGAGGTTTATAGAAAATCTTGGACAAAATAGATGCAAATAAAAATAATAAAATAGGGAAAAAAGATGGAACAGTCAGAAGAATAAAAGAGCCAAAAATCAAATGACAGGGCTTATTTATTTATTAGGGCTATCAAGCGATTAAAAACTTAATTGTGTGATTAATCATGTGATTAAAATAATTGAGATTAATCATGCAATCAATTGTGCTGTTAAACAATAATAGAATACCATTTATTTCAATATTTTTGATGTTTTCTACATTTTCAAATATAGATTTCAATTACAACTAGGGCGATCGATTAATTGCAGTTAATCACGCGATTAACTCAAAAATTAATCATGATTAATTGCAATTTTAATTGCACTATTAAACAATAGAAAACCAATTTAAATTAAATATTTTGGATGTTTTTCTACATGTTCATATATATTATATTCTGTGTTGTAATTGAAATCAGTTTATATTTTTTATTACAAATATTTGCACTGTAAAAATGATTAACAAAAGAAATAGTATTTTTCAGTTCACCTGATACTAGTACTGTAGTGCAATTTCTTTGTCATGCAAGTGCAATTTGCAAATGTGGATTTTTTTTGTTATATAACTGCACTCAAAAACAAAACAATGGAAAACTTCAGAGCCTACAAGTCCACCCAGTCCTACTTCTTGTTCAGCCAGTCACTAAGACAAATAAGTTTTGTTTACATTTACAGGATATAATGCTGCCCTCTTCTTATTTACAATGACACTCATTTAAAAAAATGCTTAATTAAATTTGTGACTGAATTTCTTGGGGGAGAATTGTATGTCCCCTGCTCTGTGTTACCCACATTTTGCCATATATTTCATGTTATAGCAGTCTCGGATGATGAACCAGAACATGTTCTTCATTTTAAGAACACAGTCACTGCAGATTTCACAAAATGCAAAGAAGGTTCCAATGTGAGATTTCTAATCATAGCTACAGCACTGGACCCAAGGTTTAAGAATCTGAAGTACCTTCCAAAATCTGAGAGGGATGAGGTGTGGAGCATGCTTTCAGAAGTCTTAAGAGCAACACTCTGAGGAAACTAGAATAATAGAATCCTAGAAATGGAAGGGACCTTGAGAGGTCATCTAGTCCAGTCCCCTGCACTCAAGGCAGGACTAAGTATTATCTCTTAGACCATCCCTGACAGGTGTTTGTCCAACCTGCTCTTAAAAATCCCCAATGATGGAGACTCCACAACCTCCCTAGGTAATTTAGCCAGTGCTTAACAACTCTGACAGTTGGGAAATTTTTCCTAATGTCCAACCTAAACCGCCCTTGCTGCAATTTAAGCCTATTGCTTTTTGTCCTATTCTCAGAGGTTAAGAAGAACAATTTTCCCTCCCTCCTTGTAACAACCTTTTATGTACTTGAAACCTGTTATGTCCAGTCTCAGTCTTCTCTTCTCCAGACTAAACAAACCCAATTTTTTCAATCTTCCCTCATAAGGTCATTTTCTAGACTTTTAATCAGTTTTGTTGCTCTTCTCTGGACTTTCTCCAATTTGTCCACATCTTTCCTGAAATGTGGTGCCCAAAACTGGTCACAATACTCCAGTTGAGACCTAATCAGCACGGAGTATAGCAGAAGAATTACTTCTCATGTCTTGCTTACAACACTCCTGTTAATACATCCCAGAATGATGGGGTGTGTGTGTGTGTGTGTGTGTGTTTTTGCAACAGTGTTACACTGACTCATATTTAGCTTGTGATACACTATGGCCCCCTGATCCCTTTCCGTAGTACTCCTACCTAGCCAGTCATTTCCCATTTTGAATGTGTGCAACTGATTGTTCCTTCCTGGGTGGAGTACTTTGCATTTGTCCTTATTGAATTTCATTCTATTTACTTCAGACCATTTCTCCAGTTTGTCCAGATCATTTTGAGTTTTAATCCTTTCCTCCAAAGCACTTGCAACCCCTCCCAGCTTGGTATCATCCACAAAGTATGGAACCTGAACCACCAAAAAAGAAAATCAGCCTTCTGCTGGTGGTATTTGACTCACATAATGAAAATGAACCTGGGTCGGTCCGCATTGCTGTGGATTGTTATTGAGCAGAACCCATCATCAGCATGGATGCATGTCCCCTGTAATGGTGGTTGAATCATGAAGGGAGATATGAACCTTTAGCGCATCTGGCATGTAAATATCTTGCGACACCGACTACAACAGTGCATGAGAATGCCTGTTCTCACTTTCAGGTGACATTGTAAACAAGAAGCGGGCAGCATTCTCCTGCATATGTAAACAAACTTGTTTGTCTGAGCGATTGGCTGAAGAAGTAGGACTGAGTGGACTTGCAAACTCTAAAATGTTACATTGTTTTATTTTTAATGCAGTTTTTTGTACATAATTCTACATTTGTAAGTTCAACTTTCATGATAAAGAGATTGCACTACAGTACTTGTATTAGGTGAATTGAAAAATACTATTTCTTTTGTTTCTTTACAATGCAAATATTGTAATCAAAAATAAATATAAAGTGAGCATTGTACACTTTGTATTATGTGTTGTAATTGAAATTAATATATTAAATGTAGAAAACATCCAAAAATATTTAAATAAATGGTATTGTATTATTGGCTAACAGTGCAATTAATTGTGATTGATTTTTTTTTAATTGCACGATAATTGCGGTTAATTTTTTTATAGCTTGACAGCCCTAATTACAACACAGAATACAAATTGTACAGTGCTTGCTTTATATTTATTTTTGATTACAAATATTTGCATTGTAAACAAAAGAAATAGTCTTTTTCAATTAACCTAATACAAGTAGTCATAAACATACAGCTAAGGGTAGCATAAAATCTCTCTTTACCTGTAAAGGGTTAAGAAGCTCAGATAAGCTGGTTGGCACCTGACCAGAAGGACCAATGCGGAAAGAAGATCCCAGATCCAGTTGCAGAGACCCAGACAGAGCCAGTCCCGGAACTGGCGGAGCAACCAGCACCAGAACCATTGCCAGCACTGAATCCAGCACTTGCAACCCAGTCTGCAACTCGAACACCAGAGGGCACCAGCGAGCTTGCACTGGCAGCAGTAGATAAACCTATGCAAGAGGCTCAGCAGGAGCCTGAAATACAACATAGTGTACTAGCGGAGAGCAGTTCAGTCAGTGGAAACAGCCCCATCACCTACATCGCTTCCAGAGGGACCAAGCCCAAGTCCACAATTCAATGAGGAACTGATGTCTCCAGCATCAAGGGAACAGTTCTAGGCCGAGCAGGAAGCAGATGACAGCCTCCAGGGAGCTTGGGCGGCGGCACGGAGCACCCCACCGCCTCTCAGCTCTTCTAATCAATCCCAGTTTGTTGTAGAAGGAGGACTTTTATACAAAGAAACTCTTTCTGGTGAACACCAGGAAGACTGGCATCCTCAAAGACAGTTGGTAGTGGCAACTAATTTACCAGGTAAAGCTCTTGAGCTTAGCCCATGATCATCCTAGTGGCCATGCTGGGATGAACAGGACCAAAGACCGTTTGGGGAAGTCCTTCCATTGAGAGAGAATGGGCAAAGATGTTTCTACTTATGTCCAGTCTTGTGAGGTGTGCTAAAGAGTGTGGGAAAACCCCACGACCAGGTCAAAGCCCCTCTCCAGCCACTCCCCATAATTGAGGTTCCATTTCAGGGAGTAGCTGTGGATATTCTGGGTCCTCTTCCAAAAAAGACACCCAGAGGAAAGCAGTACATACTGACTTTCATGGATTTTCCACCCGATGGCCAGAAGCAGTAGCTTTAAGCAACACCACTGCTAAAAGTGTGTGCCAGGCATTAACAGGCATTTTTGCCAGGGTAGGTTGGCCCTCCGACATCCTTACAGATTCGGGAACTAATTTCCTGGCAGGGACCATGAAAAGCCTGTGGGAAGCTCATGGGGTGAACCACTTGGTTGTCACCCCTTACCACCATCAAACAAATGGCCTGGTGAAGAAGCTTAATGAAACTTTGGGGGCCATGATACATAAATTCATAAATGAGCACTCCAATGATTGGGACCTAATGTTGCAGCAGTTGCTTTTTGCCAACAGGGTTAGGTTTAGGGTTAGGCCTACAGTTTAGGGTTTTCACCATTTGAACTTGTGTATGGCTGTGAGGTTAAGGGGCCATTACAGCTGGTGAAGCAGCAATGGGAGGGGTTTAAGCCTTTTCCAGGAACTAACATTCTAGACTTTGTAAGCAACCTGACAAAACATCTTCTGAAACTCTTTAACCCTTGCTAGAGAAAACTTAAAAGATGCTCAGGAAGAGCAAAAAGCCTGGTATGATAAACATGCCAGCGAGCGTTCCTTCAAAGTAGGGGACCAAGTCATGGTCTTGAAGGCGCTCCAGGCCCATAAAATGGAAGCATTCTGGGAAGGGCCATTCATGGTCCAAGAGCACCTGGGAGCTGTTAACTATCTCATAGCATCCCCCACCTCAAACCTAAAGCCTAAGGTATACCATGTTAATTCTCTAAAGCCCTTTTATTCCAGAGAATTAAAGGTTTTCCAGTTTACAGCCCAGGGAGGAGATGACGCTGAGTGGCCTGAAAGTGTCTACTACAAAGGGAAAAGTGACGGTGGCGTGGAAGAGGTGAATCTCTCCATGACCCTTGGACGTATGCAGCGACAGCGGATCAAGGAGCTGTGCACTAGCTTCACGCCGATGTTCTCAGCCACCCCAGGATGGACCGAACGGGCATACCACTCCATTGCCACAGGTAATGCTCGCCCAATTAGAGCTCAACCTTACCGGGTGTCTCCTCAAGCCAAAACTGCTATAGAACGGTGTAACGGGTTGGATCACAGAAACCCCCTTGGGAACTGCCACTTGATGTAACAAGACTACCCCTGCTCCTGTTTTCCCTACCAGCTCAGGACTCCAGCACCTTGTCTTGATGAGCTAGACACTCCCGTCTGCTCCAACACAGACCCAGGGTCTGAATAACTTGCCCCAAAACTGCAGGTTTACCGGAAAACAGCTCACAGAAGTGTGCTTGTCTGTAGCACTCAGATGCCCAACTCCCAATGGGGTTGTAGCGGGGTGGACACCTGCTCCTGCCTGGAAGGGCCTGAGATAGCCCAGGGAGCAGGCAGCGTGAAGGCTGAGCTGATTGGGGAAAGTGGCTGCAGCTGGGGCCATGCCCCAGTCCAGCTTCAGCTGGTCTGTATAAAGAGGCTGGGAGCCAGGAGCTCAGTAGTCTCTCTCTGCATTCAGGGAGAGAAGGGCCTGGCTGCAGGGAGCTAGACACAGGGTACCTGTAGTGGAGCAGGGCTGGGGAAAGGCTGAGGAGCTGGGGAACTCCAGCCTGGAAAGCCCCAGGCTGCAACCTAGTATTAGGCCAAGGGGTACTGGGGGTTGCAGAGGGCAGCCCAGGGCTAGTCCAAGGCAGCAGGTCCAAACCCACCTTGCCAGTGATGAGTGGCCTATACTGCAGTCTGCCCCAGGGAGTGGGGGCTAGTTGCTGACTGGCAGTGGCCTAGTACTGAGGCAAGGTGGAGATAGTGGGTAGGGGTTCCCCAGGGAGGGGAGACCCAGATCTGTGGGGTACTGCCAGGGGGCAGCATCCCAGTAATAGGGGCACCGGGTCCTGGGAGGGACATGGGTGCCAGAAGAGGACAGGCGGATCACCAGCCTGCAGAGGGCGCTCCAGAGGCTGGTGAGCTAATTCCCCGAAGCAACCAGTAAGAGGTGCCGCAGGGGTGAGTCTGGACGTCTACAGGGGTCTAAACCCAAATAAATCCGTTTTACCCTGTATAAAGCTTATACAGGGTAAACTCATAAATTGTTCGCCCTCTAACACTGATAGAGAGATATGCACAGTTGTTTGCTCCCCCAGGTATTAATACATACTCTGAGTTAATTACTAAGTAGAAAGAGATTTTATTAAATACAGACAGTAGGATTTAAGTGGTTCCATGTAGTAACAGACGGAACAAAGCAAGTTACCAAGCAAAATAAAATAAAATGCACAAATCTATGTCTAATCAAACTGAATACAGATAATCTCACCCTCAGAGATGCTTCAGTAAGGGTGTGGGTTTTTTTTTGTTTTTGTTTTTTTTTCTCTCAGACTGGACACCTTCCAGGCCTGGGCACAATTCTTTCCCTTGGTACAGCTCTTGTTCCAGCTCAGGTGATAGCTAGGGGATTCTTCATGAAGGCTCCTCTCCTTATCTGTTCTCTTCCACTCCTTTATATATCTTTTGCATAAGGCAGGAACCCTTTGTCCCTCTGGGTTTCCACCCCCTCTCACTGGAAAAGCTCCAGGTTAAAGATGGATTCCAGTTCAAGTGACATGATCACATGTCACTGCAAGACTTCATTACCCACTTGCCAGTACACACATATACAGGAAGACTCACAGGTAAACACAGCCATCTGCAGACAATGGGAGTCATCAAGATTCCAAACCACCATTAATGGACCCCACTTTGCATAATTACAATAGGCCCTCAGAGTTATATTTATATTTCTAGTTTCAGATACAAGAGTGGTACATTTATACAAATAGGATGATCACACTCAGTAGATTATAAACTTTGTTATGATACCTTACAAGAGACCTTTTGCATAAAGCAAATTCCAGTTACATTATATTCACTTATTATCATGTTTTTATAAAACCATATAGACTGCACAATGTCCCAAATGGGAAATCCAGGACATGCTACAGATGGGTGTAATCCACCCTACTAACAGTGCATGGACATCTCCAGTGATTCTAGTTCCCAAACCAGATAGGGAGATACGCTTTTGCATGGACTACCATAAGCTAAATGCTGTAACTCGCCCAGACAACTATCTAATGCCATGCACAGATGAGCTATTGGAGAAACTGGGACGTGCCCAGTTCATCTCTACCTTAGACTTAACCAAGGGATACTGGCAAGTACTGCTAAATGAACCTGCCAAGGAAAGGTCAGCCTTCATCACCCATGCAGGGCTGTATGAATTTAATGTGCTCCCTTTCGGGCTGCAAAATGCACCCGCCACCTTCCAGAAACTTGT
Source organism: Trachemys scripta elegans (assembly GCF_013100865.1). Taxonomy (NCBI): domain Eukaryota; kingdom Metazoa; phylum Chordata; order Testudines; family Emydidae; genus Trachemys; species Trachemys scripta. Next base: position 244,263,333 of record NC_048299.1, read on the forward strand.
AGATGGTCTCCTAGAGGGATTGGGAGAATCTGCAGTCGCCTACCTTGATGATGTGGCCATTTTTTCTGATTCATGGGCAGAACACCTGGAGCATCTGCAAAAGGTCTTCAAGTGCAAAAGGAAGGCAGGACTAACTGTTAATGCTAAAAAGTAGCAAATAGGCCTAAACAGAGTGACTTACCTTACCCACGAGGTGGGACAACGAACTATCAATGCCCTACAGGCCAAAGTGACTGCTATCCAAAAGTGGCTTGTCCCAAAGACAAAGAAACAGGTCCAATCCTTTTTAGGCTTGGCTGGATATTACAGGCAATTTGTACCACACTACCACCAAATCGCCGCCCCATTAACAGACCTAACCAAAAAGAAACAGCCAAATGCAGTTCAGTGGACTGAAGAGTGTCAGAAGGCCTTTAACCAGCTTAAAGTAACACTCATGTCTGACCCTGTGCTAAGGGCCCCAGACTTTGACAAACCTTTCCTAGTAACCACAGATGCATCCGAGCATGATGTGGGAGCAGTTTTAATGCAGGAAGGACCGGATCAAGAATTCCATCCTGTCGTGTTTCTCAGCAAAAAACTGTCTGAGAGGGAAAGCCACTGCTCAATCAGCAAAAAGGAATGTTACGTCATTGTGTATGCTTTGGAAAAGCTACGCCCATATGGACAATAACAAAAAAACTTCTTCAATGGAGTTTAGCTCTCCAAGATTATTTTGAAATGCAACACATTTCAGAAGCTTCTAACAAAGTAGCTGATGCACTCTCCCATGAAAGTTTCCCAGAATCAACTGGTTAAAATTTTTCTTTATAGAAAACCTAACAATATTTTCCACATTTTAATCAGTAGTATATCTAGAGGTGCATGTGTCTTATTAATTCTGTTTTCTCCTAGAGTTCCAGGAAGAAATCACAGCCAGTATGGAGCAGGCTGTTCAGCACCGTCTGATTTGGGGGGCGTGTCATAAACATACAGCTAAGGGTAGCATAAAATCCCTCCTTACCTTTAAAGGGTTAAGAAGCTCAGATAACCCGGTTGGCACCTGACCAGAAGGGCCAATGGGGAAAGAAGATATTTTCAAATGGGGGAGGTGGGGAGAAAGGCATTGTTTTATGCTGTGTGGGTGTTCTCTCTGGAGACAAAGGAAGAGCATGTAAGTAATCCAGCTCCCACTGAAATGGTACTTCTAATATTACAAAAATAGTAAGTAATTGCAAGGAAATGCATTAAAGTATCTTTTGTTTTAGCTTGTGAATTTTCCCTGATTCTTTGTCTAAATCACTTGGTGGTGGCAGCATACTGTTCAAGGACAAGGTGGAATTTGTGCCTTGGAAAAGTTTTAACCTAAGCTGGTAAAAATAAGCCTAGGGGATCTTTCATGCAGGTCCCCACACCTATACCCCAGAGTTCAGAGTGGGGAAGGAACCCTGACACAAGTACTGTAGTGCAATTTCTTTATCATGAAAGTTGAATTTACAACTGTAGAATTATGTACAAAAAAAACTGCATTCAAAAATAAACAAAGGAAAACTTTAGCCCCTACAACTCCACTCAGTCTTACATTTTGTTCAGCCAATTGCTCAGACTAACAAGTTTGTTTACATTTGCAGGATATAATGCTGCTGCCTTGTTTACAATGTCACCTGAAAGTGAGAATAGGCATTCGCATGACACTGTTGTAGCGAACGTCACAAGATATTTACATGCCAGTTGTGCTAAAGATACATACTTCATACTGTCCCTTCATGCTTCAGCCACCATTCCAGAGGACATGTGTCCACGCTGATGACAGGTTCTGCTCAATAATGATCCAAAGCAGTGCAGACCGACGCATGTTCATTTTCCTCATCTGAGTCAGATGCCACTAGAGAATTTTCTTTTTTTGGTGGTTCAGGTTCTGTAGTTTCTGCATCAGAGTGTTTGTTCTTTTAAGACTTCTGAAAGCATGCTCCAAACCTCGTCCCTCAGATTTTGGAAGGCACTTCAGATTGTTAAACCTTGGGTCGAGTGCCGTAGCTATCTTTAGTAATCTCACATTGGTACCTTCTTTGCAAATCTGCAGTGAAAGTGTTCTTAAAATGAACAACATGTTCATGGCAGGGGATTGGGGTGCAGGAGGCGGTGTGGGCTCTGGGAGGTTGTTTGGATGTGGGAGGGGACTCAGGGCTGGAGCGGAGATGGGGGGTGCAGGCTCTGGTCGGTGCTTACCTCAGGTGGCTCCCAGAAGCGGATGGCATGTCCCTCTGGCTCCTAGGCAGAGGCACGGCCAGGGGCTCTGCACGCTGTCGGTTCCTGGCCAATGGGAGCTGCGGAACTGATGCTCAGGGCAGCGCCTGCACAGTAGGCAGGGGTAGCACGCGAAGCCCCCCTGGCCGCCCATGTGCCTAGGAACCGGAGGGATATGCTAGCCACTTCCAGGAGGCGCACAGAGCCGGCCAACTGGACTTTTAGCAGCCCGATCAGCTGTGCTGACCAGAGTCGCCATGGTCCCTTTTTGGCCTAGCGTTCCAGTCGAAAACCAGACACCTGGCAACCCTAGTTCTTTTAAACACATAGGCCGAATTCTGCAGCTTTATGTGCACTAATGAGCATTTAATAACCTGAGTATTCCCATTGGCTTTGCCTGTGTATGTGAGTGCTCGCTGTGGTAAGAGCCATTTTTAATGTTTTTAATCCACAAAGTAAATTGTTCTTTTAGTGTGAAACAATACTTTTTTATTAGTTAAACATATCCAGCTGGCTGGACCTTTTATGCATTAGAATAAGGACAGAAAACCTCCCTTTTGTTTTAAGTTTTATTTTGCTTAGATTGTACTCTCATTCCTTGTATTTTATATTTATAGCTTTTAATGTAGATTGTTTAAAATGCTTATAAGAGCAAGGAAGGGAAGAGTTTAACCTTTAACAAAGGCAGGATTTTTAGATTTAACTGAAAGTACTTACTTAAAAAAAAATCTGTTTCCATTTACTGATGGGATCCTTTTTAAAAAAAACCTGCAGGTTAACTACATACAGTAGAGCCGTGATTAGCCTTGCCAAGAAAGGCCAGATCTTGCAAAGCCCCAGTCACATGAACAGTCCTTACTAATGTGAGTCCAGTTGAAGTAGATGGAACTACTCACATGATTAAGGTTTTGAAGAAGCTGGTCCCAATTTAAACACTTGGCAAAACTTGTGCCTCCATAATATTTGTGGTCCATAGTAAAACCTCCTAAGTGGTTTCTGATTCCTTTCCAGTGCTAAACCCCTTTTAAAGGAAAAGCCTACCAATTGATGAGCTTGCATGAACTCCCAAACATCTTTGCTAAAATAGTAACAAAACAAGTCCCACAAAAAACTGAGTCATAGGATTACATTTTTCTCTGATACAATGGTATAATCCAGAGGGAACCCAATGATACTATTTCTGGACTAACCGTAGTGAAAACAAGAGCAGAATTTGGCTCACTGCTTGGAAGGAGTCTGTTGTTGCAAACTGAAAGACAGCCTATTTTCCTACAAAATAGGCCAAATCTTGTAGTTCTTATCCAAAATTTCCTTTGTCAATTGACATCAAAGGGAGTTTTGCCTGAATAAGAACTTTAGAATGTGGCCCTGTAACAAGATCTCCAGAAAAAGAAAGAGGAGAACCCATGTACCCCCAATGCAGATAGAGGTAAGAAACTGTTTTCAGGCTCTCTGCACAGGTACTACAACAGAGAATGATTTGGAAGAGTAATCTGAGGGAAGGGATCAGAAGGAGACCCCATAGACTGGAAGGCATGGGATGCATAGTCCTAGGGATGGGGGTTCCAAGATCACCACTCCCTAGAGTAGGAGACGGGTGGTGGTGGTTGGGGATTCCTTCCTAAGGGGGACAGAGTCATCCATCTGCCATCCAGACTGGGAGACTTGAGGAGTGTGCTGCTTGCCTGGAGCTAGAATTCAGGATGTGATGGAGTGTCTGCCAAGACCAATCAAGCCCTCGGACTGCTATCCCTTCCTACTTCTCCATGTAGGCACCAATGATACTGACAAGAATGACCTTGAGCAGGTCATTGCAGACTATGTGGCTCTGGAATTTTGAGGTGTAAGTCATGTTGAAGGTAAAGGCCCAAGTAGGGACCATCAAATTGTGGAAGTAAATGTGTTGTTGCACAGGGGGTGTCAGAGGGAGGGCTTTGGATTCTTCAACCATGGGATGTTGTTCCAGGAAGAAGAAATGGGATCCACCTAAGGAAGAGAGGGAAGAGCATCTTCGCAGGCAGGCTTACTAACCTAGTGAGGAGGGTTTTAAACTAGGTTTGCTGGGGGATGGAGACCTAAACCCTGAGGTAAGTGGGGAAATGGGATACTGGGAGGGAACACAAGGAGGAGGGTGCAACAGGGGAGGCCTCCTGATTCATACTGAGAAAGTAGGGCAATCAGCTAGTTATCTTAGGTGCCTGTATATGAACTCAAGATGCCTGGGAAAGAAGCAGGAAGAATTGGAAGTCCTGGTACAGTCAAGGAACTATGATGTGATTGGAATAACAGAGACTTGGTGAGGGAACTCACATGACTGGAGCACTGTCATGGATGAGTATAAACTCTTCAGGAAGGACAGGTGGGGGAGAAAAGGTGAAGGAGTTGCACTGTATGTAAGAGAGCATTATGGTTGCTCAGAGTTCCAGTATGAAACTGGAGAAAAGCCAGTTGAGAGTCTTTGGGTTAAGTTTAGAGGCAAGAGCAACAAGTGTGATGTTGTGGTGGGCATCTGCTATAGACCACCAGACCAGGAGGATGAGGTAGATGAGGCTTTCTTTGTACAACTAACAGAAGTTTCCAGATCACAGGCCCTGGTTCTCATGGGGGACTTCAGAAAGGTGATCAGGAACAGTCAACATGGATTCACAAAGGGCAAGTCATGCTTGACCAACCTGATTGCCTTTTATGATGAGATAACTGGCTCTTTGGATATGGGGAAAGCAGTGGATGTGATATACCTTGACTTTAGCAAAGCTTTTGATACGGTCTCCCACAGTATTCTTGCCAGCAATTAGAGATGTATGAATTGATGCAACATCCAGCTCCAAGATGGAGTTTTGGAGTCACATGGGCAAGTCACATGTCCATGCATGACTCAGTTTTTACAGGCAGCAGCCATTATTTACATGCTACCCTGAACGTCCTCAGGTTGACTTCTTATGTGGATTGGAGCCTTCCAAGATTCATTGTTCTTTAAGTGTTTCTTGATTGGGCATTTAATTTGCACATTCCTTTCTCAAGAAGCTGACCAAATGCTTTACTAAGGCTACTTAGAAATCAAGCAAGTACACAGCCACTATGTATAACTTCGAATACGACACGTGCATACAAATAGGATGAATATATTCAGTAGATCATAACCTTTACATAGATATGTTACATGGCATATGTAGCATAAAACATATTCCAGTTATATCATATATACATTCATAAGCATATTTCCCTGAAGCCTTTTGGGTGCAAAATCACACATAACGTTACACTGGGAGCAGGGGTGAAGGGCAAAGGACTTCAGGGTAGCCCAAGAGGAGAAGAAGAATTATTGGTTTGGCTATTGATATGGATTTACAGTTGGATTAGCATTACCCTAAAAAATGACTGAATTTAGGAGTTGATCTGGCCAGAGGACTGGGCTATGGTGGAAGACCCAGAAAGGGCCAAAGAGGTGACAAATGTGGGGGATGAAGTCCCCCTGAACACCAGGAGTGTTACAGCAGTGAGTGCAACCACTGATAGGGTGGCACAAGGAACACTACGCTGGCTATACTACTGACTAGTGACTATATCATGAAGGGTGAGCCTCCTAAGGCCGTTTACACCACTTATATGACCATGCTGTAGTGCAAGCACAGAATTGGGCCACACTCTCTAATCCTGCCAGAAATGAGAACATAAATGCCACAGAGCAAGTAGTCCTCAAGCTAGGCTTGCAGTGCAAAAAGAACAGAGTTACTGTAGATTCATAACAGAAATGCAACTGTTCTCTACTCCATGTCCTCTCAAACTCCATCTGATTATCCACATAGATTTGGCAAGTGCCCAAATGGAATTCTATGGATATCTAGTTTTGTGAGAGTAAATAACTGTATAAAGCTAGTCCTGCTCTATGCAACAGATTTCTGTGATTTATTAGTAAACCCACCAAAGAAACTTGCTTCAAAATAAAAGGGATAACAATAAAATCTCAGCTGCATCCATGTACATGGGAGCTCTTTTGGTGGCTAATGACATTAGGCCACAAAGATTTGATTGGAACTCATTTGGGATTGCTGGAATAATTTATGCATGGCTTCACCACTTGTGAGTAAGGTGGCCATCCCAAGCTCATGCCTTTATACCACCCCATTCTACCTGGCATTCCTTTTATGAACCGTTTTACAGGAAATCTATTTTAGAAATGTTAGAGGTGGTTTCTTTCTAAAAGTATTAGTACTGTAATTTAAAATATTGTTCCTTTAAAATCAAGTTACTTTAGTATTGTGAGTTCAACTGTACAGGCCCTTTAAGGAGAGGAAAATCATAACTAATACAATTTTAGAAACTTCTAACATGACCCCAGAATAGCTTTTCCATGCTTAATAATGTTATGATTTTAAGGTCTGCTATTTCAAGGCCTACCAGAACTGGAAGGCAGTATTGTGCCTCATCAAAAGCTTGATAGGTTGTGAGGTATTCCATCTTGAATCAAGTGTAGCAGTGAATATTGCTGCTCTTGAGTCTCAGGTCTGTGTGGTTTCCACATTTGGTGGGAAAGTTCCAAAGTTGAGGGGGAAAGGAAACATTTAAATGGCAATTTGGGGTTTTTTAATTATTTCAAGCTGCTCAGAGTTAGTCCCAGTGGTGGAGATGGCTTAATGGGCAAAGGGTAGGTTAAGCAGTTGTAGGTGCATGATAAATGCAACTTGTCACATGGCTATTGCCTCCACGTTTGTAGTATTTGTGTACGTGTTTCTCCAGCTGCTGTGTTCATTATTCTTGATTCAGATACCGAGTCAGACATCTGAGCATATGGTTGCAGACAGCCTATGTTGTTTGTGCTTTTTTGTTTTTGTTTTTTGTTTTTTTGTTGGGTTTTTTTGTTAAATTAGTCCTTACCATGGGCCAGACTGTAATCTTGCAATCTGCCCTGAGTGTGGTGTGTCCCAGAAGCAGACCAGGGAACAAATCGTGACTCAGACTTCTAACTCTTCCTTTGCTCTGGGGAGGGAGTAAGTTACTTTATCCTTTCTGAAGCATCTTGCTTCTCCATCCCCCTGCCACAGATTCACAGCCAACTACTTTGGGTTGCTTCCACTCCTATCCCCCTTTGCCTCCACCCACCCACTTGCTCACAGTGTGGAGTAGTAAATAACCCCAGCTCTCTTCCCCAGGACTGCTGTCATAATTTCAGCAATGGAGGAAGTGGAACTTTACTCCCCTTTGCAGCTGTGTGAGAGCTGTGACAGTCTGGTCTCAGAAATGTAATGATGATTGTTTAGATTGATTTTGTCTTTCTTCATACCCCTGTTAATCAAGAATTTATAGTCTATTCCAATTGATGCTTTATTCTCTCAGGGTTTTTAAAACATATGTAATGAGACAGTTCACTTTTATATGTAACTCTGATAGTCTTCAACAGTTTTATGGAGGGAACACACAAATTTCAAGGGACATTCCATACTTGAAGTTAGCACTGAAAATGACTTCATTTCACTCATTAAAGCCAATAATTCTGGCTGAAAGCTGAAATGCCAATAATCATTACTGCTTATGTTAAGACTTCACCCCCCACACTCAAAGATGCTTTGTCATGTTCAAACTGTCAGGAAGTTTTTGTTAGAAGGGATGAGGAGGAGATTTAAGGAAAGACTCAGAATTCCTAGCCCTTTGTGCAGTACATGGTAGAAAATGATGGCTGACTTGTTCATGAACACATTTAAATTAATACAGAACTACATTCTAGCCTTGTCTAAGGCAGTAGAGATAAGGGCCAATCTAGCAGTTATCTGTGGGTAGCTGACTGTGCTTATGGCATGGCACGAGATATTTTGTTGAGCGGAGCAGGATGACTCAGGGCAGGCTGCAGTTTACATGTGGATCCTGCTGCTGCTTGATAGAAACATGCACACTAGCTGATTTAGAGGCCAGTTTGGAGCCTAATAGACTGTTGGCTATTTGCTGTTGCTATGCGGCTTGCACCCTAGCATGCCTCTCACCATTTGTACTTCTGTGCATGATGGAAGTATCTTGCCTAGCTGCTTAAAGGGGAGAAAAACCTATGCCTACGCCCTTTCCCCTGCCTCATTGTATACCAGTAAACTTGACATCAGTATCAGGACTCAGCCCAGTATATCTGACTTGAAGATGCCCATTAAAAATATACTGAATAGCAAATATCTTGTCTTTGTACTTACACTTTTTTGTGGTGGTGTCTTTAAAATGTATCCCTTTTCTTCTCAACAGAGAAAAGATTCAGTCTCATAATGCTGGGAGTGGAGTGGGAGGAAAATCAGAATTACTGTAGTGCTAACTCAAGTGTGCAGTGATGCCAGTCCTGTTATCTTGGGATTCCCACCAACCTCTCAGAACAGACAGAACCAGCTGTTTAAGGGGGGAATGTACAATCTTCTGAATGTTGAGAGCTTAAGGCGGGCTAATGGTCAGCAAAATTACTATGTTAAAACACACATTTTTATTCAACAGGTCTACTCCCTGCGTATTTTGGAGTTATAGCTCCTTACTTTTACTGACCAAAAACCTGTTTTTACTATTGTTAGCACTACAGAGCTGATAGAGCTTTGGGAGAGTGAGCAGGCTTCTATTCTGTTTTGCACATCATTAAAAAAATTGTCAGCTGATCTCTTATTGCAGAATCTTTATTACTGGTGATGCAGAAAGAACACTATTTTCACATAACAGCTGGAATTTTCAGTCTGATAGAAAAAACATTGTTTTAACTTGTACACTGAACAGATTTCATGTGGAAGTCACTGAGTGTGAATAAATATGCACCTCAATTATATCACTTAAAGAATAACATTGAACTATAATGCTAATGTTTTTATTTGTTTTGTTCTGTCAATTGCTGTTTTTTAAGGCTGTGTTGAAGCCTTTGGCTTCAAGGCTGCATTAAAACATATGGTACTTCTACCCCCAAATGTTCAAAAATCATGAGTTTGGTCTCAAAAAATCATGGAATTGACTTCAAAATCCTGAGATTACAGAAAAAATGAGGGAGCGGTTCTAGTTACTTTCTAGTTTTTGAGCCTTTATCATAAACTTGTTTGCATTTACAAACTCTTCTCTGCAACCAAGAGGTAACTTACAAATGAAACCTGCAGTTCCCAGTTTCACTCAGTCCAGGACCTCGGGCTTTGAGGAAAGTGCCAAACACTTTAAGATTCACAAGCACTGGCAACACTGTTCCCAGATCAAAAAAAGGGCACTAAACTGGTGTTAAGGTTTTAAATCTCTAGCAATAACTTAAAACAAAAAACTTAATAGAACATGGAAGCTTTGAAGAAACACAAGCTTTAAATTTCCTGAAAGCCAGAAAATTTAAAGCTCAGATTACACTCTGGAACCCCTAAAACACAGAAATGTTTGGAAATGCAAAGTTAGGGTACCTTTCTTCCACCTAATCCCCACAAAAATAAAGCTGCCCCTAAACAGTGTCCCCCTTGTGTATGCTCCTTTTAAGGTGAAGACATTTCAAACTATATTATGTACTTAAGGCCTATTGCTTTCCACAGAAGTTTTGAATGTGAAAGGACTACAGAACTAGGCCCTTGGCTAGTTAGCCATTAAAGCAAGGTTAACACTGTAGGTATCCTTGAAAGTCCAAAAAACAGTTCTGACTATTGAGAGGTTCAAAAGTCCGTAGCAAATGGCTCCAGCCTCCAAAATTAAGCATGAGAGCATCCAAAACTACTGAAAAACATTAGAGCTCATGGAGGGCAGATGAATAGAACAAGTTTGGAGTTTCTAGCCTGAAATATGCTGTTCCAAAAGAGTTAGACCTTTGTAAAGTTTATATCCTGTAAAAATTCTCGTCCTGTTCACTTCAAATATGCTACCCCAATAAAATATCTCTTAAGGCAATGATCTACAAGTAGTGCAGTTTGAATTTGGGTTGAGGAATTTAAGGAAAGTTGGGATTGAATTAGATTTATTATAGAAAGCTCATTACAGCCCAAATACTACTGTCGTGCCATATAATAAACAATCTAGAATTGGGAAGACTCAATGTGGCCTCAAAAGAACACAAAAAGTAGCTATGAAGTGAATTAATAGAAGCAGACAGGGGCACTGAAAATATGTCATTTGTGGGATGTGAGAGGAGGGGTCAAATCAATAGGAAATCTGAGGAATCCATAATAAATCAAGGTGTAGTATCTGACCCAACAGTAACAGTTTTTCAAGACTGAAACAAAGTTCTTATTCAAACAGTCTTTGTTTTATGTTTTAAATATTGACTTATCATCCTATTGTTTGAAAATCAACTGTTTTTGTTGAAGCAGAAGCTTGTTGTATAGAATTTTATCTAAGACTTAGTTGAAATCTAGAGAAATTGTGCTGTGTGAGCTTTATCAACTTTATCTGCAATGGCCCTAAAAAGATTAGTCAAGCTGGAAACCTAATCAGGTAGAGTGAATATTTTACCAACTCTAAAGGTGGAATCCCCATCAAACTAGTCTTTACAAACTAGAAGTTAATTGATAAAAGGTGGCATGGATAGAACCAGTTTACATAAAATATGCATTTATCTGAAACCTTGCTCAAAACACGAAACTGAAAAAACTGACATTCTAAAAGTTGTTTTATTCATTTTGGAGCACATCTGCACTTCTGGTTCTGTCTGATACTGGAATGAAAAGAGCAAAATACTGAAAGGAAGGCTATTTTTGTGGTGTGTTCATCCCAGCCAGAAACCGAAAAAGCCAAAAACCTAGAGACAGCTTGTTCTCTTGAGTTTTCCAGCCCAGATCTCCAAATTCAGGAGACCAAAAGGGCTTGGAAAAGCATCTGGGCTTCTGAATGTTTTCCCAACTGAACCTCCATCAGCAGAAAAACAATATAGGGAAAACAATTAAGGAATTCTAGATTACAGCTATTATATTAGTGACACAGATTCAGAGTGCAGCAGTTTCCTTGAACCAATGTATTTCAAAGCAAAACAATCTGTGGTGTTTGAAACCATGGAAGTGTGAAGTCTTTGTTTATTGTGTACTGCATTTTTAATTTAATAATAAGAAAACCTGCACTCACAGACAGTGGACATTTTGTTGTCAGATTTGCAGCAGCCTGTTACATAGGAGATACATCCAACACTGTGCTCACAAAGAACAGAAGTAAACTTTCCTCTTATTGTTAATCAAAACTAAAAATAATGTAAACATCGAAATATCGTTCTTTGTGAATGGAAAAAACTAAACACAACCTATATCACTATAATTTTTCTAAGAGAGGACTTTCATTATTTACTAATAGCTTTCAGTTTTTGCTTTCACACATCTTTTTCTAGAAGAAACATAGTAAACAGATTTTATATAGTTACTTGCATTTTCATTCTCTTCCATAACATAATCAAATGCACAGTAAAGTCTGGTCTACACTACAGAGTTAGGTTGATGTAGGGTAGTTTACGTTGACCTAATTATGTCAGTGTACACGCTACAGCCTTGCTCCCACTGATGTAAGTGCCCTGCTACACTGACATAACAACTCCACCTCTAGGAGAAGCGTAGGGCTTATGTCAGTGTAGTTAGTGTGATGCAGTGTCGGTCTACTCACTGCGTTACTTACATCAGCTGTTGGCTGTCATTCTTGTCAATTTCATGGCTCCATACAGTGGAAAAGAAAAGAGAGCCTGGGCCAGTAGTGGACTCCAGCTAGAGCCCTGCCATGCCTGGGCTCCCTGCTCCCAGCCAGGCTGCTGACCGCTGCCCCAGGCTCCCTGCTCCCAGCCAGGCTGCTTCCAACTGCCCCAGGCTCCCTGCTCCCAGCTGGGCTGCTGTCCAGGCTTCCCGCATCCAGCTTCCCACTAAGGGAGGGGAGAAGCCTGGGCCACTGCCCCCTGGACCCAGCAGGGAGGAGAGAATCCTGGGCCATTGCCCCCTGCTCCCAGTGTGGAGCTGAGAGCCCAGAGGGCAGCTGGGTTCCTGGAGAGGAGCTGTGCAGAACTGAGAGCCCTGGCTCTCAGCCCCCATCACTGCCCTTCTTCAGTCGGTGGAAGCGCTCCTGGTGAGGATACGCACCACCAACAGAAGAAGGGCCGTGTGGACATCAGCCACTGCATTAATTACTGCGGTGGCTGTAAGTTGACCTAACATAGGTCAACTTAAGTTTGTAGTGTAGACATACTTTAAATCTACTATAAATTCAGTATAATCATATCACCTGGTTATCAGAAGTTTGTAAATAATTAGCATATGCTGCCTTAGTTGTCATCAAACAACGAGCCCTAGACTTTACTAACAGAGAATTTTGCCATTGAAGCTCTGTTTAAAAAAATTGAGCTTTCACCCTGAAAATATATTTTAGATGAACAGCTCCAGTCTTCTACAAGTTCAGTAATAGAAACAACAAAAGGAAGTGGACAATCCCTTGCTTGCTACTGTTCTTGAAGAAGAGCATTTCACCCTGTACAATAATATGTCAACATATTTTCTACGTTGTTTGGTATTTAGACTTCGAATTTATTGCCAAGCTTCCTGGTAGCAAGCTGTGCAGGTTGCAAGTGGAATCTGATTGAGGTGAGTGAATTAATGTGGTGGCTGTTTGGAATGTCGTCCAGCTGCCCGTTAGAATTTCATTTGTTTTCCTTTTGCACAAGTGTGAAATGAACAGCCCTAGATTTCAGAAGTGTGAGTGTACATTTTTATATCTCACACTAATGAATACCTTTTTTCTATCCTCCTCATTCTGGGATGTAGAATTTATTTGTAGATGTTATTTACTACTGGTGTGATAGAGAGAGGGAATTTTACCTCAGACATTAAACATGTATTTAAAGAAAGAGAAAGACTGGGGCAATCCAAAAGTGGGTAGATAAACTACCTCAATTTCACAATGTTTGCCATTAGATCTAAAGTGAGATAAAAGGAGTTTGAATTACAAACAATTTTGGAAGGAAGTGTTATTCACTTAATGCATCTTAGGAAAAATTGTTGCTGACATGTCATTTTGTACTTGTTTGTGTTTGGAATTTTACATCCTCTACTTTGACCCTTCTCTTGAAGGACACCAATTTTATGTACAATCTCCACTACTCTCCCATACACACAACTATCCTCCTCTGCTATCAATAGGCTGATGATAATTCAGTTTGTAATGTGTTCTGATGTGAAAGGCGCTGCATAAGACTGAATTGTTGTTGTTGCTGATATGGCCAGAAATTTCCCCAACTAGATCTGTCAATAACTGACACTAAAACAACAAGGTACGAAGTGTATTTGAAGAGTGTCAGACAACATTGTTTTTTCTGTCTTCTCTAGGCAAACTGTTCTTCAGATAGGTGATTTGACCTAGCTTTGTTTAAATAGATTAAGGGCTAAATGGTTTGAAAAGAAATAAAGGAAGAGAGAAAAAATGGAAACAGACTAATATTAGTTGCTTTGCACAATACAAATCTCAATGTTCTCTAGTCCAGTTATAATTTGTAACTAAAAATATCACTCCACTCCATGAACTTTCACTCCATGCATCTGAAGAAGTGAGGTTTTTTACCCACGAAAGCTTATGCCCAAATAAATCTGTTAGTCTTTAAGGTGCCACCAGACTCCTTGTTGTTTCTTTAAAAATATCACTGTTATTTATGAGAGAGACAGGGTAGATGAGGTAATATCTTTTACTGGACCAACTTCCATTGGTCAAGCTTCACAGTGCTCTTCCTCAGGTCTGGAGAAGGTAACCAGTGTCTCTAAGCTAAATACATGGTGGGACAGATTTGTAAGTGTGAGAGGTACATACATGGTGTAGAAGATCACTTAAAATTAAGTGGACAATTAAGCGTTAGCAGGCAGTAGGGTGTGTTACAAACTGTTATAATGAGCCATAAAACCAGCGTCTCTGTTAAGTCCATGGTTTTTAGTATCCAGCAGAGTTATGAATTTAAGTTCGCAGGCTCATCTTTTGAGGATGTTGTGCAGGTTTCCTTTATGAATGAGGACTAAGAAGTCAGATTTGGAGTGATCACTTTGTGTAAAGTGTTCACCCAAATGTGCTTTTGTCTTTTATCATTTTTTGGTGTGAATTAATTTGCAAGCATATCTGGTTTCACGCACATAGTTGTTGGGGCATTTGATGCACTGGATGAGGTACACCACATGTTGGGAGAAGGCATGTGTAGGAGCCATAGATCTTGAAATGTGTGTTGTGGGAGCTATTGATCATTGTAGCAGGTGGGATATGTCTGCAGAATTTGCATCTGTTGATCTGGTGCCACTTTCAGTTTGTGTCCTCGTTTGTGGGGAGCTTCCTTCTGGTGATGAGGTTGGGGGTTGTTTGAAGGCCAAAAGAGGGCTTTAAGGAAAGATTTTTTTCAGGATGTCCATCAACTATGGGTTGTAACAATTTGATTATACCCTGTTTGAGTTCCATTGTGGGATGGTGGGTGACAACTGGGTGTGTGTGGCCAGTGGTAGTTTTTGTTTTTTATTTTCTGTACTGAAGCAGGTTCTTTTGGGGTATTTGGGTGGCCCATTCCATGATGTGATTTACTATTCTGATGGAGTGTCCTTGCTTGGTGAAGGCAGTTTTAAGTCTGATTAGGTATGTATCCCATACGTTCTTTTGGGCGCAAATTCTGTGATATCTGAGTGCCTGCCTATAAATAACAGATTTCTTGGTTTGTCTAGGGTGGTTGCTGCATCTGTGGAAGTAACTCTGGTGATCCATGTTTGTTTTTTTTTTTATATAGTCATTTGTAGGGTTCCATTGTTGAAGTTGATTGTGGTGTCCAGAAAGTTGCTGCTGGTGCAGGAATATTCTGGAGAGAGGGGGATATATGAGTGGCGGTTATTGAAGTAGTGGTGGAAATCTAAGAGGGAGTTTGTCATCTGTCCAGAGGAAGAGAATATCACTGATGTGTCCAAGGTATAGCGTTGATTTTGTGGTACGAAATTCTTCCTCAAGATGGTCCATGAAGAAATTGGCATATTAGGAAGCCATCATAGTACCCATGGCTGTTCCCATGATTTGGACAAAGTATTTGTTGTTAAATGTAAAGTTGTTATGAGTAAGGATGAAATAGAGGAGTCTGATACATTTGGGGTGGATTTCTGAGCATTGTTCATTATCATGTAGACATTGAGGCAGGAGCAGTGCTGTCATGGTAATGAATGTTGGTGTACAGGGAGATGACATCCATGGTGGCAAGGATGGTGTTCTGTGGAGGTTGTTAATGTTGCAGTTTCTGGAGGAAGTTGGTAGTGTCTTGGAGGAAATTGGCCTTTTGTGTGTTGTGTGGTTTGAGGATGCTTTCTATAAGTCCTGATAGAGAGCCGTGGCTAAATATGATGGGTCTACCTGGGTTTCCTTGTTTGTGTATTTTTAGAAGACTGTAGACGGTACCTGGGGTGGGTTTGTGGGGGATGAGGTTGTAGAATTTTTCTTGGAGTTGTTTGGGAAAGGATTTGATTGTATCTTTAAATTCATGTGTGAATTGTGGTTCAAGGTCTTCTTTGAGTTCTTTATAGTAGGAGGTGTCAGAGAGTTGTCTCTTGGCCTGATTAAGATAGTCATCACAATTAAGGACTATGATAGCGCCCCCTTTGTCTGCTGGTTTGATCACTATCTGGTGGCTGGATTTCAGGGACTGTATAGTTGTCTTCTCAGCAGTGAAGAGATTATGGTGGATGTAATGTTTGTTGAGGATTTCACAGTTGATTTTTTTCCCTGAAGCAATCAGAATAATGATCCAGTATGTCTAACCCTTATGCTTAACAATCTGTCCAACCTTGTATTTATGGTAGACACTCTAGTTACCTTCTCCAGACCCGAGGAGGTGCTCTGTAAAGCTTGCAGTTTGTCCCTTCCACCAACAGAAGTTGGTCCAATAAAAGATATTACCTCACCTACCTTGTCTCTCTCATATCCTGGGACCAACATGGCTACAACTACACTGCATAATGTAATTTATGTCTGTCCTGTTGTCTTCAATATTGTGAATGAAGAGCTATGTGATTTTTGGTTCAGTATGAATTACTTCAGTGAATGTATTTGAGAAATTCACATGTAGGACAGATTTTCAGAAAAGTGAACATGAAAAATGTGCACTTGTTTTCACACCTAATTACTTAATTTACATGTCCAATTATGTGACACATCTACAGTCAAAGTAATTGCATGCACAGTTACTTAAAAATCTGCCCATGCACCCCCAACTTGGTAACAATTACATTTTAATGTTTACTTTTTTTTTTTAATTTGTAGTTTCTATATTAATCTACTGTGCTTGGCACTGAAGTACACCAAAAATGTTTTACATAACTGATACAAAATTACAACTGGGTTATTAAGAAAC
Source organism: Trachemys scripta elegans (assembly GCF_013100865.1). Taxonomy (NCBI): domain Eukaryota; kingdom Metazoa; phylum Chordata; order Testudines; family Emydidae; genus Trachemys; species Trachemys scripta. The sequence goes on from NC_048299.1 coordinate 244,279,843, forward strand.
TGACTAAGGAGAAGAGAGTGAGAATATTAAATGTTAACCACAGGCTTACTTGATGAAATAATATCCCTGACAAGCTTGTGCTCACTTTTAATTTCTCACCAGCTACTGTATTGAATGTTTGTGACTCTCTGCAGAACATATTGCCTCACTGTTAATGAAGGACCAGGTTGTTAAGGAAAGATGCATTCAGTAGCATGCCCAGTAGGGGAAAGAAAAGTCCATGTGAGTTTGTAAGGATAGAATTTCCTTGCAGGATGAAATGTGAGAAATGCCGTTAGAGAAGAAGGGATTAGGAGTTAAATAGCATTTGGTTGGACCACATTTTCCCAGTTACATTCATGTAACTCCACTGAAGTCCAATAGGATACATCATGTAACCATAGTTGTCACAAACAGTGCAAACATAGCTGTCTGAAGCTGCCACCATCCCAGGCAAACAGAAAAAGATGGCAGTATTAGTCTTGTGCTATAGCTAGAGCTGTGTCAATAGTGGATTTTTTTTTCTGCTGCCAGTTACATAAAATCAAACCACTTTTGGTCAACCTGAAAATGAATTTTTTCAAAATTTTTGGTGGATTGAAAAATTAAAAAAAAAAGAGTTGAATTAAATGTTTTATATGACCCAAAATGAAATGTTTTAAATTTGAGTATTTTTGTTTACATTTTACATTTTAAAAAAATCTAAAGAAAGTTCAAAATTAAGTCATTTCAAATAAGAATCTCCAAACTTTTAATTTCAAAAATGTCGAAACAAAATGTTTTAGGTTTTTGGGGAATTTTTGTAGTATTCCCCACCCCCACCCCCCGACTCCAGCAAAATAATTCAGCAAAATCACAAAATACTTGGTCAGGTTTTTTTGGCTGAAAAAAGTTTTGGTACAAATTTTTTTTTCAACTCTAAGCACAGCCTCAGCTCTCCCTCTGTTCAGCTGTCCTTCCAGCAGCTCCAGCCCTGACCCTTCCAACTGCCTTTTGGTTGTTCTGAGAGCAGGAGGCACCACACTGAGAGCATCTTGTCTGTGCAGGCTGGAGGCTGAAAAGGTCAAGGTGGAAAGAGACCTGGGGGAAGGAGTAGTGAGCGAATAGGGTGACCAGATGTCCCAATTTTATAGGGACAGTCCCGATTTTTGGGTCTTTTTCTTATATAGCCTCCTATTACTCCCTACCCCTGTCCCGATTTTTCACACTTGCTGTCTGGTCACCCTATGAGAGAAGCAGGGAAAAGGAAATCTTATTGTAAGAGGTTGTCACAGGAAAGAGAAGCCTGGGGGAGCAGAGATTTGGTGCCCTCAGTAGGCTGCCCTGATTGCCTGCCCCAAAGATTGACCTTATGAGGGAGGAGTGCACAAACAGAGGGACTCAAAACATGCAGAATGGAGGCGGGGGGAGGCGTATGCAGAGAGGATGTAGAAGGATGGGGGAAGCCTATGAAGAAATAAAATGTACTAACATGCAAGTCTAATTGCCCAGCAGCTAGAGGCCAGGCTTTGGAAAACTGTCCCTGGAAAGTAACTGTAAATATTAGTGGATATGTTTGTTGTAACTCAGAGCAGAATCTGGCTGAGGTTTTTTAATCAAACTGCTTCCAGAAAAGCCAGTTCAGGTATCAAGAAATGGTGGACACATCATAGTAAGCCAAAAGAAGTTTGGCAATCTCTCTAGTAGTCCAGATGATGCACATCTTCAAAACACAAGATGCAAGGTTCATTTGTGTAATGAGCAGCACCAAACCTCCAGATACTCTCAAAATTAGGAATGCTTTAATTAGGTCATCTCTTTGGAACAAGTAAATGGTTCACCTCTTATCTGATCAGTTTTGCCGTGTTTTATTAAGTAAGGATTGATTTTTATCCTTGTTTATTTTTGGCAACATGGTTGTATTTGTCAGCATACAGCCCTGGGAAATAAGATTTATAGTTGACTCGTGCTCCCTCTCCTGGTTGGCATTTGCCTCTACAGTTGCAGAGCAAAACAGCAACTACTGTAGCTTTTTGATCTGTTGACAATAAGGGGGTTTTGAACATTATATTTATTCTATATTTTGGAGGCAATTATTGCTCAAGAAAAATTCTGCACTGACATAACTCTGAGTATGAAACCCTCTATACTCAGAGAAAATTGGCCTTTGGGGTCCTTGAATTCCCTTCATGGATTTGGTGGGCCTATGAACATAAAGGTTAATTTCAGCTTTCATTTTTTAAAATAGTATTTCTTGTCTGTTTCATTTTGAAAAGAGCTTTGAAAGAGTAAACTAACTTAAACCAGTGTAAACTGATCACTAGTGTCACTGATTTTTCCCCAAAATGACAGGTTATTCACAGACCTTCCTATAGTCACTCATGGTTCATTTTTGGAATTCATCATGAAAGACGTGGACACAGTTACCTTGATTTGAGGAGACCCTACTGTATCATCAGGTACTACTATTGCAGATGGGCCTGCTAGTTCTGTTTGTTCAAATGCATAATAGGTAGATCTCAGTGAAATGCTTATTATCAGCTGTGATGCAGTTTGTTTCAGATGTTGAATATATTGCCTGCAAAGTTGGTTTCCTGTCTGAATCATTATCTGAGAGTCTTTTTGATTAAAATTAATTCTTAGGTGTAGTTGTTGTCTATAGGTTATATGTATGTGAGCAAATATTGCATAGTTCTAAAACATAGCAACCAGATCAGTTCACAATGGTAGAAAATAGTGCAGCTAAATAACAGCAAGTATGACCTCTGGCCACAAAGTCTAATAGCATGAGAGGCGCCTGGTCTGGTAATTTAAGCACATGACTGAAAACAAAGGACTCCTGCTTTCTAATCTTGTCTCTGACCCTGGGTGTAGTTTGGGGGAGCAGTACCCCCCAGACTGCAAGCCTCAGGCACAGAATTTACCCCTCCCCTCCACATGTCCACATTAGCCTGACTGGAACTGCCCCCCCCCCCCCAATATAGAAATCAAACTACATCTATATCTCTGACACAGATTCTTGGACTAAGTCAAGTCATGACCATTCATTCCTAGTAAAATGGGGATAACTCTTACCTCTAGTACTTACCAGGCAGGTTGGAGAATCTCCTCAACATTTATAATTTACACAAGTTGAAGATTTGCCCCGTCTGATTAACTATTTAATGCTACTACTAACGCTAGTACATAAATGCTAAAATTCACCTTAATATGACTGTTGAATGGCTAGGGGGTGAGCAGAGATTTCGAGCCTGCCTTATTTGGATAATAATTCCTTGAAAAACTGTTTTAATTAACAAATGAACAGAAGGAAGCCTTGCTTGTGTATAGTCAAATCTTATGTCAAATATCCAGGATAGATTGTTCGATGCTATTGTATATTCAGACAGATTATTTCCTTGTCCTTTCAGGCAAAAAGTACTATATTAATATCAAGTGATCAAGAAAGCACATAGTTTTATCTTATGCACAGTCTCTGGGATTTCCATAAATTCAGACTAAGCTTAGACTACTGACTTGAAAATGAATTCAGAAATTTTGTTTTTTGTTTCCATCCACTTGTTTTCGGATTGACTGATATTGATCATTTTGAATTTCACCAATCTATATTCGTTCCATTGGAAATTTCCTTTATTGGTTTTAACCGATGCTTGTTTTTATCAAAGGTCAATGTTTGCAAAAAAAAAAAAAAAAAAAAAAACAAAAACAACCAAAAAACAAAGTACCCACTGTAATTTTCCAACTATTCCTCCCCACTGCAAGCAAGCCAGTTTTATATAAGACTGAAAGACTGTAACTCAGGTTGTTGAGGTTGTATGTGTTTTCTTCATGAAATAAATGTTTGAATAAATATTAAGTTACACTAAAATATAAGTTTATGTATGTTAAGGATTAGATTTAACCTGAAGAGGTTATATTTTACACTGTAGTGGAAACAAGAATTTAAATTTTTGGAAGGGCTTCCTTACTTTTACGCTTTGAACCATTCTGTAGTGTGAGTTTTGACCCCCACCTTCAAGTACATATAAGGCTTTTTTCAAAATAAAATAGACATGGGGTCTTTTGGGAGGTTGCAAAATACTCATACAAAAGTACATTTAAAAAAAATTGTGGGCTGGAGTTGCTACAGCTAGCTTCTAACCCAACAATGATGTGAATATTTCTTGTAGTGGAGGATCTTTTCAGTATTTTGGGGTTCTGAATGAGTTTATAATAAAATATTGAATACCCTGTTTCCCCGAAAATAAGACATCCTCCGAAAATAAGGCCTACTTACAGTTTTGCCTCTCGTTGTAATATAAGGCATCCCCCCGATAATAAGACCTCCCCGATAATAAGGCAAAAAAATGTGTACCGTATTCTTCTTCATTGAAAAATAAGACATCCCCTGAAAATAAGACCTAGCGCATCTTTGGGAGCAAAAATTAATATAAGACACTGTCTTATTTTCGGGGAAACAGGGTAGGTGTTGTTGACTTTAATTTTGAGTAGAAGAACAGTTTTCTCTTAAACTTTTATATTGACTCCAAACACCATTCCTCCTGTGGAATACTTGTTCCACTGGACTATTTTTTCCCCTCATATAAACAGAGCAAATCCTATATGGTATAGCAATATATCTTGATAAACATTTTGTAGTTAGGAAAAAAAACATTTCATGTGTCCTGAAAGAAGTTTCTGGAATACAATATAAAAAAATAAAGATGTATGAACATTTTCTTCTTTGAGTGATGGTCCCTATATGGATTGCAGATGTGTATGCACATGTGCGCCATGCGATGGAGCTGGAACTTTTTGTAGTAGTGTCCATTGACCTGCACATACGTTTGAGGTTTTAAGAGGCTGTGCAGGTCGACGCTGTTCCAGTTCCCCCTTACTGCCACATGGCCAGAGTCAGACCACCTGTTCCTCGGAGCTCTTAGCTTCCTAAGAGAACTCTTTGTCTCTTCCTGCTGTTATACAGTTTTATAGTTTTTCTAGTTGCCTAGAGTTAGATGGTTAGATCTGCTCTCTTGTTGGACTTTGTTACCATGTGATGACCCCTCACGGGGACTGTGTCCCAGCAGGCCAGCTTCAAAGACTGTGCTTCATGCCCATGCTCCTTCTCTGTGAGTGATGAGCACCAATGTTGTCTCTACTGCTTTGGTGAAGTCCACATCATCGCGCACTGCTCCATCTGCCGCTCGTTCCTGCCTCGTACTTGGGAAGCCAGAGAACTCTGCCTCTACAAGTATCTGATGGAGGAGGCTATGCGCCCATGTGTGCAATCGGATCGGATCCACCAGAGTGGCACCTGTCACCACCAGTAAGCATGCACCTAGCTCCCTCTTGCATGCTGGTGCCCCTGGTACGGCCGCGACCGCAGGAGCACTGTGTACATAAGAAGCACTGCCGTAAGCATAAGGGTGGATCCCTGACAGGGACTGGCCCTAAGCACAATGTTGCCTTCCTGAGCTGCGTCAGGTTGGGCGAGAAATCATGTGCCGATTCAGATGCTCCACCTCCTAAGAAGCCCTCACAGAGCATAAGTTGAGGCACCACCGCAAGCCCTCTGCGCTGCCTCCAGCCACAACTGCTGATCCGCTGCCTATAGAATTTTGTTTTACTAAGGGATATGCTGTATGATTGAAGATGACCATTTGTATCATTGTTGCTGCCACTATTACACAATTGCAACAAATCTTATACAAAGTGTATCATAAGGTGTCAATGGAAAAGTTACAATCTGTCAAGTATGATTATCCTAGTTAAATCCATGTATCATCACTGTATCTGAAGTTAGCCAATATTCATATGTATTGGTATCTCAAATGAGAAGGTCACTTACCCTGTGCAATAACTGAGGTTCTTTGAGATGTGTGTCTTTATGGGTGCTCCACTGTATGTGCGACAGTGCCCCCTGCATCTGGGATTGGAGATCTTCTTCGGCAGTGCCCATCGCACTGCACATGTGCAACTCCCACCTTTCGCACTGTGAGTGGGAAATATATATAGTGCTGTGCGGTCCGACCGTTCCCCAGTTCCTTCTCTGCCGCAGAGCTTATGTTTCAGTTCCGAAGCAGAAGGGAGGAGAGCAGGTAGTTGAGCGCCTATAGTGACACACATCTCAACCTCAGTTACTGCACAGGGTGAGTAACCTTCTCTTCTTCAAGTGATGTCCCTATGTCCACTGTAGGTGACTAAAAAGCAGTGCCCCTAAATGAAAGACTGGGGCTTCAGAGTGGTATTTACTGAAGATGATTTAACAGTATGCTCTAGGAGAGTGTCTGCAGTGGTGGTGTGAGTAATGGCGTAGTGACGGGCAAAAGTGTCAGCTGATGCCCATGTGGCCACTTTGCAAATGTCAGCAATGAGGACATGATTGAGAAAAGCAATGGAGGTGGAGAACGAGTGGGTGATATGTGCTCTCATTCCAGTAAGAGGTTGTCGATTGTGTAGTTGGTAGGACAGATGTATACACTGCAAGATCCACTTGGAAAGGTGTTGCTTAGAGATGGTTGTGCCCTTGGATCTTTTGGCCGTTGAAAGGAATAAACATGGCGATTTTCAGAAAGGTTTAGTTCTGTCCAGGTAGAAAGCTAATGCTCATCTGACATCCAGGGAGTGCAGTGCTGCCTCCTGTTGGTTACCATGAATCTTTGGAAAGGAGCAAGGAAGGTGGATAGGTTGATTAAGATGGAAAGAGGATGGTACCTTGGGTAAAAATTTGGGATGTGGACATAGTGTAACTTTGTCTTATGAAAAATTGTGTATAGGGGATATGCCATAAGGGCTCCAGTTTCACCGACCCATTGGCAGATGTGATGGTGAGAAGAAATGCCATTTTCACTGTTAAATGAACATAGGAGCATGTTGCCATTGCTTCGAATGAAGGTCTATTAAGAGAGCATTGGATGAGGCCACGGTCCCAGGCTGAGGTTGGATCCCGTATGTGAGGGTAAAGATTTTGGAGGCCCTTTGGGAAACATTTCATGAGTGGGTGTGTGGAGATGGAGTGGCCATCTATGTGGCAGTGGAAAGTCATAATGGCTGCCAAATGCACATGAATGGAGCTGGTGGATAATCCCAATTGTTTAAGGTATAAGTATAGTTCAGGATAAGTAGTAGTGGAGCGCTCATTGTGTCCCAGTGATGGGAGGAGCACCACATTGGAATCTAGTCCATTTGTGGAGATAAGTGCATCTAGTCATGTCGCATCTGCTATTCAAGAGTATCTGTTTAACTACTTCTGAACAGGTTATTAACAAATCCCGGAACCATGTTTGCAGGTGGAGCAGCTGTGGATTGGGGTGGAGGATGTGACCTGAATCCTGTGAAAGGAATCACGGAGTTGGATGGAGAGAGATCGGTCAGCATGCCATCATGCAAACGAGGTAAGTATACCAGATCTCTCATGGCCATGTTGGAGCTATAAGGATGACATGGGCTCAGTCCCTCTGTATCTTGTGGAGTACTTGAAAAAGAAGGGGAAAGGGAGGGAAGGTATAGAGCAGTGGCACATCCCATGTGATGAGGAATGCGTCTCCCAGAGATCTATGTCCCAGTCCCACTCTTGAGCAAAATTGAGGGCAGCAGGTGTTTTGTGGTGTGGCCAAAAGATCTCTGGTGGGGAATCCCCAGTAGTTGAAGATTATCTGAAGAATACACGTATCCAGTTCCCACTTGTGTTCATGGGAGAATCTCCTGCTCAATGAGTCCACAGTAGTGTTCTGATGGCCAGAGAGTTATGTGGCTGAGGTGGGGATGTTGTGTTGGATACACCAGTTCCATAATTTCAGTGCCTCTAAGCATAAAGACTGGGACCGTGATCCGCCTTGCCTGCTTTGTAAAACATGCAGGCAATATAGTCTGTCATGACTCTGATGGTGCAATGTGAAATCACTGGGAGGAAATGTCAGCAGGCATTGTGGACCACTCGTAGCTTCAGGAGGTTGATGTGTAGGGTGGATTTGGTTAAGGACCATCTGCCCTGCACTGTGTGAATGTGAAGGTGCGCTCCCCAACCAATTAAGGTTGTTACAATCATGGTGGGTGCCAGTTGAAGGAAAGGAACCCCGACACAAATGTTCTTGGGCTGTGTCCACCAGAGTAGTGAGTCCTTGACCCTCGTGGGCATGGATAAGAGTTTGAGCAGGCTATGCCTGTGAGGTGTATATATACTGTACGTACCCAAACCTGAAGACATTGCATGTGTAGCTGTGCGCACTTTACCAAGAACCTGATAGGTGGATCAAGGTTGATATTGGGGCCCTTTTATCTTGCACCATATTAACTACTAAGAAATTTGGAGTAGGATAAGAGAAAAGAAATTCCATATCTTTTGCGGGAACATAATATTTTTTGTTTGCCCATTTGTAAGTCAGAGGGATGGACCCTCTGGGTCTGCCAGAGCACTTCAGTGCGATTGAGAAGGGCATCATTAACAGGGAGTGCTATTGTGGAGGATGAGGATGTGTGCAGGATATAGAGTAGTTTATGTTGTTGATCTTGCACTTCCTCCAAAGGAATCTGGAGGGAGTCTGCAATCCTGCGAAATAATTCTTGAAAATGCTTGAAGTCATCATCAGCAGTAGGAGGTGGAGGCATGATAGCCTCATCAGGGGAAGAAGAGAAATGCCCTGTACATGGCCCAGGGATCCCAGTATGGACAATGTGGAATGTGGGATTGCATCCATGGTGGTCCATACCAGGGTTCTGGTGTGGATTGTGAATAGTGAGGATGTGTAGAGGAAGCCGTTTGCATGAGATGGGGCATTCCTCCTCTTCTTCTTCCTCATCACTGGAGAAGTGGGGGTGCTGTCCTCAAAGGAGAAAGGCACGTCCAGAGAGGAGGGTGGAAGTGGGGGAGGTCATGTCTAAGCAGTGGTGACTCAGGCATGTCAGATTCAAGTAGGTCTTTAGGGCATCTGAATTCTTAGGTAGGAGGAAGGAGCATCCTCAGCACTGGTGCATGGCTCAGTGCTGAGGGAGAGATGCAGTCTCCTGAGCAGCCAGCAAGTGGAGCTGAAGACTTGCTCAGTGCCAAGGACTTGCTTGGTGCCATAAAGGACGCTGGTCCTAGAGGTATTTTTGGTGCTGTAGCTCCCAGAAGTTGGTCTGTCTTGGTCTCCAGAGCTGAAGACCGCGCCAACGGCTGTAGGTCTGCCTGGTTAGTGTCTTTAGATAGTAGTTTTGTTCTGGTACCAGAGGTGGTCAGATGGGCCCAGGAGCTATGTCCCATGACTGAAGATGTTGAGGCAACTGACATAGCAGGGGATAGTGTTCTGGCAGGCTGTGCCTCAGAGGGTGAGGAGGGAGCCTGTTTCTTCTCGTCAGAGTGACAGAGATGATTCCCTCTTAGAGGGACATGGGAAATGAGAATCAGCGGACAACTTCGCAGAGCATGAAAGCCACACAGGCAAGAGTCCAGGCCTGGGTCTGATGCTGGTCGCAGTGATTTTTCCATGAGAAGTTGTAACTGAATGTCCCAGTCTTTTCTGGCCTTGGCAGTCAAGTCATGTCAGTGGGAACACTTGCGGGATGTCTTCCTCTCCCAGACAGCAAATACACTGCAGGGGGTCGTCCGTTACTGGGAATGTGACCCAACAAGAGACACACCTCTTTAATCCAGGAGATCTGGGCATAAGGGAAAAAGCTTCCTGGTTGAGATGAGAGGCAAGCAGGGAAACAAACACCTAAGCTAAGAAGTAACAATTAAGGTAAAATGGAAAAAAAAATTGGAGATAGAGGGAAGAAGAAGAAAGTACTAAACTATACTAAAATTAACAGGTAAGGCACTATATAAGGAGGCAAAGGGAAAAGCAATCTCTGCTGTGGATTCCGTCCCAGACCAAAGGTGGAAGAGAAGAAACTGGGGAGTGGTCAAACCGCACATCACTATATATACATTCCGCTTATGGCGTGAGAGGGGGGAGGTGTGCATGTGCAGTCCAATGGGCACTGCTGATGAAGATCTCTGATCCCAGACACAGAGGGCACTGCTGCACCTACAGTAGAGCACCCATAGAAACATCACTGGAAGAAGAAGTCTCACCAGCCCATTGTGAATGGACTATTCAAGCTTGATGGGCCATTAAGAAGAATCAACTCTCTAGATAGCTCTTCCTGAAGATACCTCGGACAGCAAGGAGCCAATGGCCATCCCTATGATTCAGCAAAAAATGTAAAGGCATGTGATGTGGACATGTCACCTCAGACTCCATCTTTGTCAGTAACTTTCCATACACAGGCTGTGAGCATTGTTTGGCACAGTAACATTCCATACACATGGCAGAGGATATAAAAGACAGCCGAGACATCTCCATTTTGCCTCATTCCTGCTCCAATTCTTTGGACTGTGGATTTACAACTAAAAGGAGTATTTTGAACAGTGGACTGAGGACCTTTGAATCTTTTGGAAGTTACCAGAGAGACTTTTCCAAGCCAGCAGACTATTCCATCATTGTTACAATCTTGATCTAAGGACTTTGCAATCATTTGCATGTATATGGTCTTTTAACCATTTATAACTCTATTCTTTTATTAATGAATTCAAAGTTAGTTTGCTAAGGATTGGCTGACAGCAATATATATTGACCTGGGGGTAAGTGTCTGATCCTTTGGGATTGGTAGAAGCTCACATCTGGTGAATTGGGTTTTCAGTAACCGCTCACTATATTAGACCAATTTGTCTAGATGGGAATCAAGGGCTGGAATGCCTAAGGGGAGGGCTGTGTTTGGCTTCTTGTTAACCAGTGTGGTGCTACAGAAGCTCTTTTGCTACTGGTTTGGTGAATCTAATTATAGAATAAACCACCAATTTTAGGGGATTGTCTGCCTGTTTCTTGCAGTCTGCCCTGAGTATGGTATTCTCAGTGTGGTTCATTCTAGGTACCTGGTCACAATAGCAACATTTATCTATTGTTTCTATTTGAAAGCTGTTTTTGCTGTTGTACATTTCATTATTCAATGTCTTGGACAAAGATGCAGGTAAGCGTGTTTTTATTTAAAATTTGGAGCATTTTATTATGAATATGCAATAAATGCTTTCTCAATCCCATATGGTTGTTTGTTTTTATGTAGGGCTTGATCCTGCCCCCACTGCCCTAGGGAGTAGAACAGGGCCCTTAATTATGAGAAAACATACACACTGCTTCCTGTCCTTTGAGACCATATATTCATTCATCTATATTTCTGCCTGTTGAGATACTGCCTCAGAAATGCACCTTTAAGTGAATTTTCTATCATAGGATGTTCACAAGACTCAACCAAGGTATACTGTTTGTTGTTTCCCAAAATCAGGGCCGGCTTTAGGAAGTGCGGGGCCCGATTCGAACAGTTTCGACGGGGCCCCGACAGGGATGACTTAAAAAAAAAAGAAAACCACGTTAAAAAAAACACATGGGGCTTGTACTCACCGGGCCGCGCTCCTAGTCTTTGGCGGCGGGTCCTTCACTCGCTTTGGGTCTTCGGCGGCACTGAAGGACCCGCCGCCAAAGTGCCGCCAAAGACCCGGAGCAAATGAAGGACCCGCTGCCAAAGACCTGGAGCGCCGCCGGGTGAGTAAAAATTAAAAAGGTGCCTCTAGCCAGGGACGGGATTCTCTGCCACTTGCCCCCCACTCTGGGCAACCCTGCCACTGGGCGCGGGGCCCTCTTAAGCACGGGGCCCGATTCGGGGGAATTGGTGGAATTGGCCTAAAGCCGGCCCTGCCCAAAATGATTATACATTTAGATGCAAATACTGGCCCTCTTCAATGGGCACAGATACCTCCAGACACAGCAGAACTGGCGCTATTTCATTTACAGAAAGGGTGAAAGAGCAGAGTTTATCTTCAATGATGAGAATCTGAATGTCTCCCACCATTGAGAATAACCAAAGTCCAGGAGGTGCAGTGGATACATGACATTTTTATGCCCCTTTTTAAGCTATACAAACTAAAGGAAAGAAGTTTACATTATATTACTGCATAGAAGCAATTTTGTAATTTATGCTGCTCAGTTTAAAGCATCTCATTTTTTTATATAATAACAAAAAAGCAGAGAGTCTGAGTCATTAGAAAAATACTTGCACAGCTGGTAAATTGTATTTTCTATGGATCTTATACATGTGATTCTAGGTGCTAAGTATACACATTATTAGGGTCAATCCAAATCCAGGCTGTTGAAAAATCCAGAGTGTTGGAGGATTTAGGATCTTCCTGTGGATTTTGTTGTAGCCTTCAATCTATGCTTTCATTAAAATAATACATGTTCTAACTTTCTGGATTCTAAAGGGAGCCTTCACAATGTAAGCCAATGTACTGTCATTGATTATACAGCCAAGCAGGCTAAAACAATATCACAAAGATGTGTAAAATAATATTTTGTTCTGTATTTTTGTCTTCTCATAACAGATTAATCCACCAGTTCAGAAGTGAAGTGCTACTGTGAAATGGCCCCAGTCCCTCAATCACATGGAGATAGCGTTGACATATTTTGGTAGCAAATATCCTTTTATGAAAGGGCATGAACTGCATGGTGTCCCCCTACTAGAAGGCAAGACGCTATCAACACTATCTCATTCTTTCCTGATTTTCTGGGCTACCCTGACTGAAAGGGAATGGGAAGGGACAATATTGGTCTGCTGAAGAGATTACATCTGTTCTCCGCTCCTTTTTGTCCTAATGCCTGGAAATAGAGATCTAGTTTCTTGGTACAGCTTGACATGAAGAGGGCAATTTGAGATGTTCCCTATTCTCTGAAGATCATTTCTAGGATGTTTTGGTTTAAACTACCACTCTCCTAGAGATTGTGTTTGCCTGTTCTTCCAGCCTCATTTACATATTGAACTTCCTTTGATTGTATTTTGCAGAGATCATTACAAATTCTATTCTGGCCAGAGCAGAATTCTGAGATCTGCAGAATGCATGGAAGACTTTGGTCCCCTGGTCAGTTCACTTAGGCTACTGCTGTGCAGTTTTTGCTCTGCGAGAGAATATTTGAGTTTAGGTGTCTTGTGACTCTTAAGTCAATTGCTTTTATCTTTGTCTGACTGTCACAGGGTAGACTCACCCACTGCAGGTGGCACCTCCTCCTAGCAGCTCTGGAGAATTCACTCTTTTCCATGGCCGACCCCTCCCCTTATGTTCTCTCTACCTGTTGTTCTCTCTCTTACTCTGTGGCTGCTTGCTCACTCCAGGAATTGTAGCTTCCTCTTCGTGACTTGGCCTTCCGGGGTATAGAGTCTAACTTCACCTGCTGTTCAGGCAATGCCATTCCATCAGTGGCTGGTAGGGGAATCCAGGGCCGCCCACCATTTTGGATTCCATTCCAGGGACCCTGCAACATGCAGCCAAGTTCTGCTCAGTCCCCAGCCTTGCTGCTCTCTCTCTGGGCAGCTTCCTACTCTGCCTCCCACAGGCTTTCTTATCCACACTTCTCTTCTGGCTGCACCCTTCCCTCAGGGCCAGGCTCCCAGGGGTTCTACTTGTTCCCTGGCTTTCCTTCTGCCCTCTCTAATGAGCCAGAGGGTTGCTGTAAACTTCCTCGCTGCAGCCATTTCTGTTGCCAGCATCCTGGTTTTAAACTAACCCAGCCCACACCTGCTCAGCTGAGCTTCATTGTCCAATCAGGGGTTGCTTCTCCAGCCTAAACCCCTCATATGTGGTCTATCTCACTAACTGGCCCTTTCTCAGCTTCATTAACCCTTTCAGGGTTGGTGTGGGGTGAACACCCAATAAAAGTGACCATAAAAGCATTCCAATGCCAGAGGCAAGGGGCTCCACTGGTATCAGGTAGTGAGTTTCAGCTGGCCTGATCAGTTCAATGTACCCCAATTCACTCATGTCATAATCTGTCAACTATCTACTAGTTGTCATGTAAGGTATCGTTGGAAAACCCATAACACACTGATAATTAATATTTGTGTGTGGTATATGTATGATGAATGCTTAAAGGACTGTATAAATGTGAAAGAAATATAGGACTAAAATGTGCTTGAACCAGATAAGTCTGGGAAATGGATAAACAGGCCTTTTCCTGATAAACGAAAGATCAAAAACCTCCATCCAGGTGCAATCATAGTCTGGTAGCCATTCATTGGCAATTTGGAGGCTGCAGGGACAGATAGTTTGCATTACAGAAAGCACCAGCAGTGAAGAAACCAGCATGGGACTTTCTCCATTAGACTCCATGGCACCTTTCCTCAAAGCAAGGACACTGAACTTTGAGAAGGATACATTCCGAAAGTTCACTGAATTATAAGAGAGGGGCAAAGAATACTAAGTTATCTTTCACCTAAGAAGACAAAGGAACCGAGCACTTTGGACTTTCTGAGAAATCCTGACCAAGGAAATGGTCATTCACCTGGCTGGAAAGAGATGTGGTAAGACTCTGACCTAGAACCAAGACTGTAGTTTTGTTAAGTCTTAGACACTAGAAAGCATTTTTTCACTTTTGTTTTAACCATTTGTGACTTTATGCCTTCTATTTTAAATCTCTTAAAAACTCTTTTTGATTAAACTTGTTTTACTTTTATTCTAAATCAACCCAGTGCTGTGTTTGACTTGAAGTGATTATTAACTTGTTAAAGCAACAAGCTGCTGTACTTTTGTCTCTTTAAAGGAGCAACAGACCTTATTACTCCTCTGAATGTTCCAGGAGAGGGCTGGATGTTTCAGGGCAGATGGTTTGGGGGAAATTCGGGACTGGAGTTGTGTTGGAGTCACTTGGCTGGTGGTGACCAGAATGTCAGAATGACTGTGGTGCGACAAGCAGGCTGCTGGAGTCAGAGCTGCTGAACCTGGGCTACTCAATACCCAGATCCTTAGTACATGCTTTTATGCTGGCTGGGAGCATCCAGATAGGGAGCCACAGCAGCAGAGCATTTTAAGGCACCCAGGGTTATGGGACAAGTGATGATGTGGTCTTGGTTGAACCCCAAAATTTGACACTTGGGCTTTTATATTTATCCTTTCTGCTTCAGACCACTTGCCTTTGGCATGTGTGAGGGTCCATCTGTGCTTCTTGGAGAGAACTCTTTTTATAGTAAGGTCAGGGCATTTTCAGTACAGATTCTTTTCCATCTCTAGCTTCTATGATTTTGGAACAGGGAAAGGAATCTCCTGTTCTAGCTGATGAATATCATGGTGTAGTAGTACCTCCAGGACCCTGCTGGTATCCCTGGCTCCATGGTAGAAAGACGACTGCACAGGAAATCCAAATAGTGTAAATTGGATCTTCTCATTATAGAGGAGTGCTACTCAAGTTGTTGCTGTTTATTATTTGTATTGCAATAGCCCCTAGGAACTCAAGTCATGGACCAGGGACCAATTGTGCCAGGCACTGAACAAACACAGAACAATAAGTGAGTGCTTGTCATATACTGTACGCTCCTTGGGACAAGAGATGGATACAGCAGACAGATGGGAAGCACAAGAAAACACTGAGACAATATTGGTCAGCATGATAGGCAATGGTCTTAGCATGCTGGTTGCCTAAATGTTAGTTTTGTTTGTTTTTGTAGGCCTCACGAAAATGAGATTTTAAGGAGGGCTTTGAAAAACAACAACGATGTGGCTTTGCAGATGTTTACAGGGAATTATTCTCATGCATGAAAAGAAAACACAAAGTTGCTTGTTTGAAAATTTAAAATGAAGGCTGACATGACTGGGAGAGTCACTCTTTCCTTATATGTCATGTTTTCTAGACCTTTAATCATTTTTGTTGCTCTTCTCTGGACTTTCTCCAATTTGTCCACATCTTTCCTGAAATCTGGTGCCCAGAACAGGACACAATACTCCAGTTGAAGCCTTATCAATGCGGAGCAGAATGGAAGAATTACTTCTCATGTCTTGGTAGAAACTAAAAATCATGGACTGAACAGAGACACTGGATTTATGGCTTATTACAACAATCTGTAACCCACTAACCCCCTCTTTTTGTCTGCAGAGTTGTTAATGGGCCACTTTACTTTGAATGGTCCCTTACAAAAAGTGCTAACTATTTCTGTTAAACAATCTGTTATATTTTGTATTTTGTTGTGACGCTGGAAGTTCCTTTCCCAGACCTGAAGAACAGGGCCGGCTTTAGCAAGAGCGGGGCCTGATTCCTGGGGGCGGGGCTTATTGCAAGCCCTGCCCCCAGGAATCGAGCCGGGCTCTGGCCGGGGTTGCCGGGCTTGGGTCCGACCCGGAACTGCGCCGTGGGGGCCGTGCCGAGGGTGGTGGGGACACGACCCAAGCCGCGCCATGGGGGGGGGAACACGACCTGAGCTGCGCCGGGGGGGGGGGGGGGGCGCGACCCGCGGCGGCCGGGGCGGGGGGGGGGGGGGGGGGGGGGGGGGGGGGGAACGACCCGTGCTGCGGGGGCCGGGCTGGAGCCAAGCAGGGCCAGAGCCGCTGGGGCCTGCGGGAATGGGCCGTGCCTCCCCGAGCCCTTCTTGCGCCCCCGCCACCCCAGCTTACCTTGTGTGCTGATACACCGGCCCGCCCCTGCTTCTTTTCAGACTTCCCGCGAATCTGAGATTCGCGGGAAGCAGGGGAGGGGGCGGAGAGTTCAGGGGAAGGGAGGAGGGGGAAGTGAGCTGGGGGCGGGGTGGAGAGCTGCAGCGCGGGGCCCTCTTGGCGCGGGGCCCAATTCAGCTGAATCGGCTGAATCGGCCTAAAGCCGGCCCTGCTGAAGAAGAGCTCTGTGTGGCTCGAAAACTTGTCTCTCTGACCATCAGAAGTTGGTCCAATAAAAGATATTACCTCACCCACCTTGTCTCTCTAATATCCTGGGACCGACACTGCAATAACTACACTTTTCTACTGTTGGTAGTCTGAGGTAAGAAAAGATTTCTCTTCCCACTCCACTCCACCCAAATTTTGGGCAGACGGCTGTCTTTCTGAATGGAGGAATAGTGGGGTACTTTATGCATTTCAGGTAGATGATTGGCACCAAGCTCACAAAGCTGCTTCCTTGCATTACTGGGCCTGTATCCTAGAACCTTTGGAGTGATGTATGAAAATGAGAAGACTTAATTATGTTCACTTGAATATTAACATTTAATTATGTCATTGGCGAATGACATACTGGGCACCTTCTGGAATTTTTTGTGCATTGTGACTGGATTGTATCTGGAATGACATGACATTCCATTCATTTTTTCAGATAAGAAGCTAGTGCCAAAATGAACACACATTCTATTACCAGTCCAGGGGTTAAATAAAAAAATGCGATACCTGGTCCAGATCTGACCTATTAAAAAAAACTAGACATAGTGGGCAATGTCTTGCTCAGTGAACTTGGTGGTTTTTTTTTTTTTTTTTTTTTTTTTGAAGTCTCATCAGTGTTTTCCAACCTCCATCACGCAAATTAATGTGCAGTGATTAATATTAAATCCAAAATGTTAACACAAAATTACATAAATGAAAAACAAAAGTCAAAGTTAAAACAAATGGCAATTACTGATAATGGCTGGACAGATGGCCAGCAGAAATTATTAGTAAAATGAATAACTTTTTTAAACAAAATGACTTAAACTTGCAAAATGTGCACTTAGCTGGCCTATGTAAACATGTGTCCCTATCACTCGTGGTCATACTCACTTGGCCTGTCTTGTCTTAATTTAGGGCTAGGTTGGACCTTTCGGCTCAGTCCTGAGCAGGGCTAACTGCAGTACTGTGCTAGGGATGGAGTAATGTACAACAGCCCTCCTCAGGATGTAGCGTGCTTCCTCCTTAACCCTCCCTGCATACACAGGCAGCACTTCCCACTCTCTGCAGCTCCCTCCTCTCGTTTGCTGGAGTGTGGGGAGCATTAGGCATTCAGTCCCTGCTCTTCCATTTCCCCTGCCCCACCCCCGACCTGTGATCCTTGCAGGTCTTAAGAACCCATGCAGGGATTTGGGGGGACTTACTTCCCTGCATAGTTACATAAAACTAGAATATAGTCTAACAGTGTGTAAATTCTTCTGAGGAAAAACCACCTCCTCCTATGCATTTTTACTATGACTAGCACAATGGAACCCTGATGCTGCCTAGGGCTTCTGGGTGTTACAGTAATATAAATAACAGTGGTAATTAACAACTCAGGTACCAGCAATGACTATGCCTCACCTAAAGAATCCACATTATATAATTCTGTGTTACATCTCTTCTGATGTGCCCTTTGTCCTTATACAGTCTGAACTAGATTGTAATATCTTCAGGGTGGGGGCCATGTTTTGTCTGTAAAACCACAGACACACATAAGGCTATTGTAGAAATAATAAATATTTTATTCAAATAGAATTTGTCTCAGACAGTCAGAGTGCAGGAGTGCTGCTCAATACTGAATTATAAGTGAAACCCTTTCAGTTATGCAATTCCCTCACTCATCAATTCAAGGAGTCTGATTTCTATAAACACTATATTATTTCACAATAGCTATACAATATGCAAAATCACTGTATATTAATTTAGATGAAAAGAAAGCTTAAATTAAGGGATTGCATTGTAGCTTCTGCTGAAATGTTTCTGGTTCCAACTGCAGGGCCAGCTAATCAGATTTCATGCTTCAGGGCTTCAACCGGTCACCTGCAGGAAGGATTTTCCCCCCCAATACAGAAGTAGTCAGATATATTCTGGGTTTTTTTTCACCTTCCTCTGAAGCATCAGGCATTAGCTACAGCTGAAGATGGGCCACCAGATGGTGGGACCAGTGGTATAGAGAATCCTCTTTCCTAGATGTATGTCTGGTGTGTCTTGGTCACGTGCTCATGGTCCAACTCATCACCAGATTTGGCATCATGAAGGACCCTGAAATTTTTTTTGCCTTCTTCTACAGCATAGAACACAGATCACCTGCTAGGATCATCTGG
This sequence comes from Trachemys scripta elegans, assembly GCF_013100865.1. NCBI lineage: Eukaryota > Metazoa > Chordata > Testudines > Emydidae > Trachemys > Trachemys scripta. Next base: position 244,298,602 of record NC_048299.1, read on the forward strand.
GCATATTTCACCTAATCAGGTTTTCAGCCATTGCAGGGGCCTCGGAAACCGGTGGCTCTTTGGTCTCTCCTGTTCTCTGCCTGTGGCACACAACACTTAGTCTCCTGAGGACTGAGCTGCTTTAGTCTAACCCAAGTTATTGCTCTCAACACAGGGGCCACAGTGAAATTTAATGGCCTGTGATATATAGATGATCTAATGGTCCCTTCCTGGCCTTAAACTCTGTGAAATAAACACAGGGCAAAAGAGGATCCTAATGCATAGTGGAGAAAGATAGTTTAGCCCTATAAATAACTAATATAGGTAACTGGATATTTAGCAGTCTCCAAACGAAAAGTAGCTGCTGTTTCCTACACCAACACCAAACGTAGCCTCATTCACTTCTTACTTTTTTCTGATTGTAAAAGTAATAACATTAGGACAAAACTGACTTATAAAATACTGTTTACACTTAAAGTAAGTGGGCACTATTCTCATCACACATTTCCCCCTTAAACCTTCAAAGCTGGATTGTTTCAGAAGAATGCTAAGTGGGAAGTTGCTACTGAAGTAACTGTTTTTGCTTGAACAATACAGCAAAAATTGGGCAAAATCTGTATGAAACTTTTAGCATATAAATCTTCTGATGCCTGGAGGTTGTAATAAATTATATGTTTCTTTACAAATATGTTTTAAAACTATTTGTCATACTTACACTGCATGTACTGGAACCAGGAATAACATCATTTTGGCTGACTCTGCTTGTTTTTATATGTATTCACAAGTTAGTTGCACAAATGAAAGATGTCTCTTTATACCCAAAGGCTCCATAAAACAATAGAGTGTGAAAATGGGCCAAACATTTCTTATGCACTAAAACCTTAATATTGAAAGAATGGTAATCTAACTCCATTGTTTCATATGTATCTAAAACTTTAAGTACTGCAAGTTTTAACCCTAAGAAATTAAATGTGCATACACACTTTCCATCTTTTACTTATAAATTATACGTTTAAAAGATGAATAATCCATTTAATGTACACTACAACTCTAGTACTACACCTGTCATTGTGGTATTTGAATGAAAGATCAGGCCCACAAGTATTCTGGGGGCGGGGAGGGGGAAATGCAGTGGCCATAATAATTCAAAAAGCAAATTGAATTTATGTAAATGGATTTTGTTTATGTACCTTATTATTTTATAGCAGTTTTAACATGTGTTAAACCCTTATAAATTTAGGAAAACACACAAACCCTTATAAATTTGAGAAAACACACAAAGATGCCCCTGGCTGCCCTGATCGATCCACTGAGTGAACAACCCACTGACAAGGGAACCACTGGTGGAAGCAGACAAAGACCCTGAGTATACCTGGCCCAGGTAGGGTAAGATGTGCACTAATATGTCTCAACTTGAGACACCAGGTCATTTAGGTCAGGACACCATGCTGAGGCAGCTCTAAGTATATCTAGCCCTGTGGTTCTCAAACTTTTTTTTTCGTGGACCACTTGAAAATTGCTGAGGGTCTCAGCACTTAATGATCTTTCCAAATGTTGTTTGTACTGCTAGCTAATTTTTGTAAAGTGCTTTGGATAAAAGTGCTATATATAAAAAACCTTAATAATAATAAACTTTTTTTTTCTACAAATAAAAGCACACAACTCATATTTTTATCAGTAGTCTTACCTTTCTAATGCGATGGATATGCCCTCTCTCTCTCCCGCTGCAGCAGCCCCTGAGCTGGGAAGGAGGGGTGTGTGTGGATCTCTCCCTCGCAGTGGTGCAAGTAGAAATCATTTCTTGCCAGTACTGTACTCATGGGAGAGACACAAGGGGGGGCATGTGACCTCCCCACATGACCCTCCATGTGTCTGGTCCGCAGGGAACACCCCCCCGCGTACAAAGACCTGGTTAAACAGATGCAGTTGTAAAATGATGCTTTGGGCCCCTGGTGCCACCTGTACTTCCAAGTGTCATTGAGGATCCAGCAACACTTCAAATTGAAAACTTCTTAAATGAAAGAAGGATAAAAGGACAATCACCCCACTTACCCTTAACATACTATCAGTGTTTCCCTTATGTCCAAACTAAGCTTTTGCCAGCTTATCTTTATCTAACGGTATGTCCAGAGTGACCTAGACAAATTGGAGGATTGGGCCAAAAGAAATCTGATGAGGTTCAACAAGGATAAGTGCACTTAGGATGGAAGAATCCCATGCACTGCTACAGGTTGGGGACTGACTGGCTAAGCAGCAGTTCTGCAGAAAAGGATTTGGGGATTACAGTGGATGAGAAGCTGGATATGAGTCCGCAGTGTGCCCTTGTTGCCAAGAAAGCTAATGGCATATTGGGCTGCATTTGTAGGAGCATTGCCAGCAGATTGAGGGAAGTGATTATTCCCCTCTCTTTGGTACTGGTGAGGCCACATCTGGAGTATTGCGTCCAGTTTTGGGCCCCCCACTACAGAAGGGATGTGGACAAATTGGAGAGAATCCAGTGGAGGGCAATGAAAATGATCGGGGCTGGGGCACATCACTCACGAGGAGAGGCTGAGGGAACTGGGCTTGTTTAATCTGCAGAAGAAAAGAATGAGGCGGGATTTGATAGCAGCCTTCAACTACCTGAAGGGGCGTTCCAAAGAGGATAGAGCTCGGCTCTTCTCAGTGGTGGCAGATGACAGAACAAGGAGCGATGGTCTCCAGTTGCAGTGGGGGAGGTTTAGGTTGGATATTAGGAAACACTATTTCACTAGGAGCGTGGCGAAGCACTGGAATGGGTTACCCAGGGAGAGGTTTTTAAGGCCCGGCTTGACAAAGGCCTGGCTGGGATGATTTGGTTGGTGTTGGTCCTGCTTTGAGCAGGGGGTTGGACTAGATGAGCTCCTGAGGTCTCTTCCAACCCTAATCTTCTGTGATTCTATGTCTTCACTACCAATGTTAAAGCACTTTAATGTGGCTGTGTAGTCATGGCACCAGTGCTGGGGGAGAGCTCTCCAAGTGCTGTAAAAAAATTCACCCCATGAGGGGAGTAGCTACAGCGCTGGGAGCGCGGCTCCTACACCGTTCCGTAAAGCAGCCAGACTGTTCGTATCCATGACCAAACGTTTCCAAGGGAGCGCTATCTCTAAACAAAGACTCTCTGATTGCATAAAACTCTGCTATCATCAGTGTGACCGCCAACCCCACATGGGGATTCATGCATACATTCCGCTAGAGCCCTATCAACCTCCACTGCTTTCCTGTACACTGTACCCATCACAGGCATTTGTAGAGCTGCTACCTGGGCGTCATCCCATACCTTCGCACAGCACTACACCTTAGAGCAACAGGCAACATCTGATCCCTTGTTCGGACGCTTACTCTGAAGCCCCCTCCTTCCATTGGAGGGCACTGCTCTGAAGTCACCTAAAGTGGAGCACCCACAGGGACAGCACTCAGAGAAGAGAAGGTTACTCACCTTGTGCAGTAACTGAGGTTCTTTAAGATGTGTGTCCCTGTGGGTGCTCCACTACCCTCTCTCCTCCCCTCTACTTCGGAGTTTTCTTAATCAGTCTCTGCAGTAGAGAAGAAACGGCGTGGGGGTTGGTCGCACAGCATCAGTTAACCGTCTGGAACAGCGTGAGACAGGGACCACGCATGTGCAACCCAACCGTGCACTGCTACCAAAAGTCTCCGACTATGAGCGCAGGGGTGCACAAACACCTAAAGTGGAGCACTCATGGGGACACACATCTTGAAGAACCTCAGTTACTGCACAAGGTGAATAACTGTCTCTTCTTGTGGCAACACTCTCTTATGCCCAAATAATTGTATTAGTCTCTAAGGTATCACAAGGATTCCTCATTGTTTTTACTTTAGCTCAGTGGTTCTCAAACTGTGGTTCAGGACCTCAAAGTGGGTCGTGCCCCCATTTTAATGGGGTTACCAGGGCTGGCTTAGACTTGCTGGGGCCCAGGGCTGAAGCCCAAGCTCTACCGTTTGGGGCCAAAGCCGAAGCCCAAGGGCTTCAGTCCTCGGTGATGGGGCTCAGGTTACAGGCCCTCTGCCTGCGGCTGAAGTCCTTAGGCTCGGGCAGGCTCAGGCTACCCTCCTGGGGTCATGTAGTAATTTTTGTTGTCAGAAGGGGGTCGCGGTGCAATTAAGTTTGAGAAACCCTGCTTTAGCTTAAATAGCTCTTCGTGCTCTCTGGTGTTAACCCCCAATGTATTTATAGACAACAGTCATGACCCCTCTCAACCTTCGTTTTGAGAGGGTAAACAGGACAAGCTTTTCCAGTCTCCTCTCCTAAGATAGGCCCTCTATTCCCAGATCATCCTAGAAGCTCTCCTCTGCACCTGCTCCAGTCTGAATTAATCTTTCATGAATATGGGTGACCAGAATTATATACAATATTCCAAATGAGCTCTTACCAGTGCTTTGTATAATGGCATTAATACTTGTCTATCTCTACTGGAAATGCCTTGCCTGATTCATCCTAGGATCATATTTGCCTTTTTCACAGCCACATCACACTGGTGGCACATAGAATGACTATGATCAAAAAACACAGCAAGGACTCTCTCCTTTGTCACTTCCAACTTGTAGCAGAAATTTTATTATTAGACCCAAAGTGCATGACCTTGCATTTTGTACTATTTCTAAATGTAGTAAATTTCATCCTATTTCTGTTACTCCAGGCTTCAAGTTCACCTAGCTATTCCTATATAATATCCAGTCCTTCTCTGTAATGACCATGCCCGCCAACTTTATATCATGTACTAAATTTCATTACCACACTCCTACTTTTTGTTCCATTAATAAAAATATTGAATAAGACTGGTCCCAAGACCAATCTCCACCGGTAACTTTCCTCCAGTCCAGTAATTCACCTTTCAATACAACCCAAGGCCTTCTCCCCTTTAGCCAGTTCTTTATCCACCTTACAATTCTTATACTCATACCCATCTTTTCTAACTAATCGTTTCCTAGGTGGTACCATGTCAAATGCTTCCATGAAGTCCACATATATTAGATTTACTATATTTCCCTTATCTAAAAAAATCAGTTATTTTCTCAAAAAGGAAATCAGATCAGTCTGGTATGATTTACCTTTTGTAAATCCATTGCATTACAAATCTTTTACATCTATGAATTTAATTATTCTTTCTTTCACAATTTGTTCTAAATATTTGCATATTACTGAGGTCAGACTAATGGGTCTGTAATTGCCCAGATCACTTTTTCCCCCTTTCTTAAATATAAGTACAACTTTAGCTATTCTCCAGTGATAGAGTACTACCCCTGAATAGACTGGTTTATTAAAAATCCTTGCTACTGGACTAGCAATCTCTTGTATCAGTTCTTTCAGTATGCTAGGATGGAAATAATCTGGCCACCCGATTTGAGCTCTTTTAAGTTTTTCTTCCATAGATGTGGTAATTTCCATTTTTGTACACTCATTTCCATAAGTCGTCCTGCCCTCATGCCAATATTTCACATTATCATCCTTATTGAAAAATGAGGCAAAATACTGAGTTAATTTTTGGGCCACATCTAGATTAACTTTAATCTCCTTCTCATCCACAGTGCACAGCAACCCAACCTCATCCTTCCTTATTGTCAATTACATAACTAAAAACCTCATATTTTAATTTCCTTGGCAAGAGCAATTCATCATGACTTTTAGTAATTCTCACTTTATTTCTACATTTTCTAACCTCCGATATGTAGCTTTCTTTGCTGATCAATCTCCCTTTCCGTTCCCTATAGCTTTCTACATACTCTTAATAATCTTTTTGAGGTAATGATTCATCCAGCTCTGGCTGGAGCCTTTCCTAATCATTTTTTTCCCCTTACTTGGGATGCAAAGTTCAGATAGTTTTTGTATAGTTGATTTAAGTCCCTGAGTGCTTCAGTCCAGTGACGTCTTTAACTAGTAGATGCGCATGTGACTAGTCACTTTGTTGCTTTCACTTTGTTGATCAATTTGCACACCAGGAGCTCCTTGCATTCCTCCATTCCCCACTCCGTGTGCCATCCTCCCCTCTCCCTCTATATCAGGGACACCCTACAACACCCTAACCCAAGCAGGGGCTCTGTGTGACCTCCATTCCCCACTCCATCACATAGGAACTTTGTGTCCCCCTTCCTATTCCCCACTTTTGCCACATGCCAGGGACTGTGTCTCATTGTTGTCCCCCCATACCATTTTCCTCTATTCTCCCCCTACACCCTATGTCAGGGCTATGTATGCCCCATAATTCCCCCATATAAGGATCCCTCATTCTTCCTCTTATGGCAGGGGCTCAATGTGCCTTCTACCCTTCCTATTTTTATTTCTTTTCTTTCTGTGAGCTAGGTCAATCAGTGTGTCAGCTTTTTAAAATTGTATTGGGATGGGCAGAGCTGAGAGGATAGTATTGTTATGCTGGAAGGTGTTAATGGCTGCTATCAACTGGTTTTTTGATTTATAGACAATTTAGAAGCAGCTGAAACTGCTGGCTCTGCTAACCAGATGCAGGGACTCTACATTCCTCATACTCCTTTTCTTGTTTTCCAATTTTCATGAAGATGAAAAGGGTTCACGTCATTGAGGCCTAGAATATTCCCTAAAACGTTGCAATTGATCAGATGTAGTGTTCAAAAGTTATGTTATGAAGGGACAGACAAACAAAGAAATGCCTTTGAATTGAGTGTAAGACCCTCAGCAAAGTGTGAATATAATGCTGTACTGGTACTGTAGTTTCAATACTGCCCCATTCTTAAAAATTACAGTAAAATTATCACTGTTTAGTCCACAATTTAAAATGAATCTATTACATATCATACATAAAACTGAGGCTGGTTACTTCAATTATCTGTATTTCATAAATAAAATTACTGTATTTTAAATAAATTACACAGTGGGGTGGAAAAAGGAGGATCCCCCCGTACCCCCAGTTCTCTTCCCTCATGGTGGAGGTCAGCAGAGTGCAACTCCTGGAAGGGAAGATTTTTCTTGTGTGTCCTAGGGCGAGATTTCCAGTCTCATTCACCACATGGCCATGGGGAGACTCAGCAGTTGCAAACCCTGTCCCTCTCACAGCAGGTCCATCCCTCTTTGCTTCTGCCCAAGGGTGTCTGGCTTCTTTCTCCCTTCAGTTGGGCCCTGCTGCTACTGTACAGACCCCTCTCTCCTGACAAGGCTCATAGAAATGAACAGGCTCGGCCTACAACGGGGTTAAATAAGAGCCCCATCCCAAGTTATAGTACTACCTTCTCCATGTGTGGACGGGGGGCGCGGGCTTTTATCCAGGCACAATTACCCCCCATCTCCACCCCGGGGGATTTTACCCCGGCCCCATTTAACCTCCTGTCCTAGCGATCGTCTTCCCCCGCGGCACTGAGCCCCCAACACGCAGCTGCTGCCCCGAGGCCAGGCGAGGCCCGCGCAGCGTTCCCGCCTCTCGGTGTCACCGCCCGATCCTTCCGGCCGGGCAGCGCGACCGAGCCTGCGCCGAGAACGCGCGGGGGGCGCGTGAGGGGAGGACACCAACCGGGGAACCCGGAACTGCCCGGCCGAGCGGTAACGGCCGCGGCTGCCAGCTGTCACGGTGAGGCGCTGCGGGCAGGTTAGCCTGGGACGGGGCTCAGGAGACCGGCTGCCGGGGTCGGCGGGGAGAGGGCCCTGGGGACCGCGTTAGGGGCGGGGAGAGTGCTGGGGGTGGGTGTTGGGCAGGTGGGGCGTGTGGCGGGGCGGTAGTAGCGTGAAGGGGTTGGTTGGTGGCCGGTAGTGGCGAGTGCGGGGCTGGGGGCGTGAGTGTGTGTGTGGCGGGTTGGGACCAGGCGGGGGTGGGGTAGTGTGGGAGGGGTGGGGGCTTTTACCCCCCCGCACAACTACCCCCATCTCTTCCTGGGGGGGCCTTTACCCCTGCACCTTTTACCATTACCCAAGGGGGGGGGGTTAGGGTCAGTCAGCGGTGAGGAGCGGGAGGGTTGGCGGTTGTCAGGGTGAGGGGTAGGGGATGGTGAGGGGCAAGTGGGAGGGTTGGGAGCAGGCAGAGGCGCGGGTGGGTGGTGAAAGCAGGGAGGGGTGAGGGGCAGGAGTGTGGAAGGGCTGCGGGCTGGCGATGATGGGGGTGAGTGGGAGGGTTGTGGGTATATGGGGGTGAGTGTGGGAGGGTTGGGGGCAGCTAGGGGTGAGGGGTGATAGTGAGGGTGGAAGCTTTGAAGGCAGGTGGTAGTGAGGGGTGAATGTCCTGATATAGGTGTGGAATGATTACCGGTAGATTTTTATTGGTAAATGTCAGGAAATGTTAATTTCACAGTAGACAAACCTACAAAAAATTTCCTTCCATAATAATAGAAATTTATAAACAGGCAAAGTAAGAAAAATGCTGCTTGAGAATTTATTAGAGTTTGGTTTAAGGATGTTTACTTTGTATGTTTCACATGTGATGTTGAGAATTTGTAATTTAAGGTTTATAAAGCTTTAACTCTTTGAATTTGAATGTCTACTTTTCATTAAATAATTATTCTAACTCACCCCCCCCCATAATTTTGTACTACTGTGAAAATTTAAATACATAACAGTTGAGAAAAATGTTTAAAGATAAACCAATATTGTCCATCAAAATTATAAAAGAAATAAAAATCAAATTATGCCAAGCCTATTTATAGGATTTGTGTAGTACTGAAGTGGGCTAATATAAGATTGCATTATATGCTGGACAGTCATGAAAATAAGATGTGCATGTCTTGTGACTATTTGTGTCAGAAACTGTGCTGTGCCAAATGCAATTAGTACTTTGGTTTGCCAAGAGTGGTAGGAAATAGAACTTCACTCTTGATATCTAAAAATTGTTCAGAACGCATTATAAGATTGGTGCCAGTTCAGTCCGAGCCAATGTTCTAATCTGTCTGTTGGCATTAGCAAAAGGTGAGTTTATAAATTGGCAGGATTTGTGTAGATCCAGAGATTACTATTTTCCTGTTAAGTTTTATGTAAGGATATGGCAAGCATGCTGTCCTGCTGCTTTATTTTTTATATATTGTACAAGCTCACTACCGGTTCTAATGCAAATAGGTTGGAAATTCATGAACACAAATATTTAATATATGTACATTTTGAGTCTCAAATGTTTTCTTTAAGTATGTATAACCCCTGTTTAGTAAGCAAAACTTGAAATAAATTTTCACATTTCCATACATTGCATTAACTAATGCTGCTAATTTTTAATGTGATCTCTTACTGATTTTTTTTTTTTTAAGTGCTTGGTGTATAATCCAGAAATCTTCCACAATGCTAGAGTCCTACGTGACTCCTATTTTAATGAGTTATGTGAATCGCTACATTAAGAACTTGAAGCCCTCAGATCTACAGCTGTCACTATGGGGAGGAGATGTGGTTCTTAGCAAACTTGAATTGAAGCTGGATGTACTTGAACAGGTATGTTAACATAACAGGTATGTTAGCTACTGTGTATGTGGCTCAGTTTATAATAAGTTCAGTAAAATGTTCAAGATACTATCTGTATATCAGTATTCACTTACAATCATTATTATTTTTGCTATCTGTTTTGTTCCCATCTAGACCTCTTTGGAGCTTCCCCCCCCCCCTGTTGGTCAGCTGCTTTGGGAATCCCACATCCCCTGTTCTAGTGGATGAACAGGGAACATTTGCATTTCTGCAAATCACTGTACTTGAAGAGACAGCCGTCTCTTTATGAGCATATCCAATCTTTCAGTGATCAGTTATTTCACAGTACCAGCACTTCACTGAACTGCTTCTCCCTCTAAAAAAATATTACCAATCTTTTATTTTACCAACTGAATTTAATGATATTTAAAACCATTCAAAATGTTGTGAATCAAATTAAAATCCTCCTTTTAATCATTTAGATGCAGATTTTAACTTACGGGACTCATTGCAGAAAGCTTCCAACTTCTTCAGTAGCAGCTTTCCTCTTTCTGCTGGGCTGTGCATGGAAAGACTAGTTCTGTAGCAAATTCTTCTCCCTCACCAAGTGTCTGATCCCTTTTGGTGATCTCAGTTTGCAAGTCCAAGTCCAGCTGGGTATCCTTACTTGTATCTGTTGTTTCTGGCATATCTAATTTTCTCAGGGCATTTGTCAGTTCATATGGGGTCTCTTCCACCCCTTTGCTGAGCCCTGGCAGGTCATATTGATGGCTGGCTCCAAACTTCATATCAGAGGCTTGTACCAACTCAGTTTCTCTTTTTGTGGTTTAAGTTTTACAGCACCATTCAAGCTAGCAGCGAGAACACCCTCATCCCCAAACACTCTTCTGTTCATATCACCAACCATTCATTTGGGGTATGGTAAAATGAACTAAGAAAGTCTTCCAGGAAGGTTTTTCCTCAATGATAGTGGGACTTCTGATTTATTTTAGCCTCTGAACATTTTTCTTCCTCATCAGAGTTCCTGTAGGATACAAATAGACTGGAAATCTCCAGTTTTACCTAAATTCTGGCTTGATTCCTATGGCAGTGGCTGACTTCTAAGTTTGTCTGCACCCTCCTGAGTTTTTTCGCAAAGCAGTTTTTCAGTCCTTGAAGTCCTTGCTGCATCTCAGCTTTATTAGCAAGTTCTGTGTTGGCCAAAGCTTTCTGATTATTTCTATTTCCTGAAAAACTTTTTGGTCCATGGTAATTATGTCAGTGGTCACCTGTTCAATCCACTTTGCTAGCACAGACTAGGCGTTTTGTAGCTGGGTTTCAAAATCTGTCCTGACCCTTCATGTCTTCTTAATCAACAGAGGTTTTGTTTCCAGCTGATTATGTTAGATCTCTGCCTTTGGGCTATCCCTCACTTCTTTCTGAGAAGTTTCCAGAAACTATGTTAGGTCGTCTTTTAATTTCTTCTGGCGTGCTTTGATTTCTGCTAGTGTCTCAGCTATTTGTTCCATTTTGGTTCAGCAGCAATACCAGCTCACTAGCTTTCTCCTTGGAAAGTATCCCACTTTGATGACTACTCGTATTGCCTCTCCAGTGAGTGATAGAGCCTTGTAGGTCAGTTTTCTTTTGAAGGAGAAATTGATAGTGTGGACAACGGGTATTTTCTTTGGGTAACTTGTTTTTATTTACACCATATACTTTAGTCCTTGAGCAGGTGCATTCACAAACAGCATATAGGCAATCCGCTCCTTCAGGAATCTCAGCCCACAAACTGCCTGGTTCCTAGGATTTACTTCAGTTAAATTAAGGCAGAGAGCAAAACATCTTGTTGCTTTCTACAGTTCCCTCAAAAGGAAACTGCATCACAAAACTAACAAAACAGCATTTCTTCAAAGACTCCTTGCACCTCTGTAGCGTTTAGTGAAGATGCTACCTGCATCGATGGGAGAGCTTCTAGGTGTAGGTACTTCACTTCCCGGAGAGGTGGTAGCTATGTCAATGGGAGAAATCCTCCTGTTGACATAGCGCTGTCTATGGAGTTCAGCTGGTATAATGGCATCCCTCAAGGGTGTGAATTTTCCAACCCCCTGACCGACATAGTTATACTGACATAAGTCGGTAGTGTACATCAAGCCTAAGAAAAGACTTAAAAAAAGAACTAGTTAAGTTCCAGGAGGATAGGTATGTCAATGGCTATTAACCAGGATGGGCAGGGATACTACATTATACTCTAAATGTCCCTAGCCTCTGTTTGCCAGAAGCTGGGAATGGATGATAGGATGAACCACTTGATTGCCTGTTCTGTTTATTTCCCTGGGGCACCTGGTATTGGCCTCTGTCAGAGGGCAAGATGCTGGGCTAGATGGACTGTTGGACTGACTCAGTGAGGCGGTTCTAATGTACACCCCTACCCCGATATAACGCTGTCCTCGGGAGCCAAAAAATCTTACTGCATTATAGGTGAAACCGCATTATATCGAACTTGCTTTGATCTGCTGGAGTGCGCAGCCCCCCCCACCCCGGAGCGCTGCTTTACCGTGTTATATCTGAATTCATGTTATATCGGGTTGCGTTATATCGGGGTAGAGGTGTACTTGTAACACTATGCTTAACAATCCCATCTGGTGATTCCTGCCATAACATAATTACTTTTACTAAGTATAGTAAGTGGACATGTTTTTTGAAGTAGTTGGATTGGAATAGAATCCCTTGAATCTAGGAAAGAAAGCATAGTTTTCTGGTGATCCATATTTGGGTTCATTTAATGGCTCTGCCATAAACTTTCTTTTTGACTGTGGGCAAGTTATGTAGGCCCCCATCCTGCAAACATTTGCATCTGCAAATCTCATTGAGCTTAGTGAGACTACTTACATGTGCAAAATTGCTCCCTTGTATATGTTTTCTCAAGACTGGGTCCTTAATCTGTATGTGCCTCAATTCTCCACTGGTAGAATGGGATAATCATAGTAAGAAGCAGTGTTGTGAGGAGACATTAATTATTGTCTGCGAAATGCTCAGATACTATGATGTAGAAAATTCATGTAAGTATTGAGTTTAATATTTGGTATATGTATATATCTATGGGAAACAATGGAGTCTATTGTCATTTTACTTATAGGACCTAATGTTGCCTCAGATATTTACATGCAACTCTTATTGACTTGAGAGTTGTGGATATATATCTGAAAGCAAAATTTAGTTCAACAAAAGCAAGTATTTTGACACCTGTTAGTCTACGTGAAATGAGTGACCTGGTGCTCTTAGTTTAATTTTACATGGGTAGGGGCCCTCATTAAAACAATAACTATAACTGACACTCTGGTTGGCAGCCTCATCAGAATTCAGAGAGTGAATGGGAATTGAAGATGGACTACATTCTGCCTTATAGAGCAGAGGTTCTCAAACTGTGGTCCGCAGACCACCAGTGGTCTGGGAGCTTCATTCAGGTGGTCCGCGGATAGTTCCTTCTAAGGTGCACACCTGGGCAGCCGTACATGAGAGACTGAAGGGCCGCCCACGTAATTAGTGGAGCCGTTCAGGCATGGCTCCACTAATTAGATGCCTGGACCATGGAGAAGATGCATATGTAAGATGAGATGGTGGCCTTGGGGGGAATAGGAAGTGGGTGGGAGGGGATAGTGCGGTGAGGTGGAGGAAATAGGAGGTAGGTGGGGGCGGCAGTGGGTGAAAAGAGGGGGTGGAGGGGAATTTGGGATGTGCAGGGCTGTGGCGGCCAGAAAAAGAGGCGACTTGCTCCAGCTCCAGGGCTGCGGCTGCCGGGGAGAGACCCCCCTCCTTCCCAGCCCCAGCTCAGTGGCTGCCACAGCAGGGGAGAGACTACTGATATTAAAATATGAGTTGTGTGCTTTTATTTGTAGAAAAACATGTTAATTATTATTTAGTTTTTTTAATATAGCACTTTTATCCAAAGTGCTTTACAATAGTTAGCTAACGATACAAACAACATTTGGAAAGATCATTAAGTGGTATGCCAAGACCTTCAGCAATTTTCAAGTGGTCTGCGAAAGAAAAAGTTTGAGAACCACTGTTCTAGAGGAAGGCACTCCAAGCTGGGATGGAGGTACACTGCAAAAGCAACTAGAGGAAATGTGCTGAATCTATTCTGTTCATGCTAGGTTGGAGCCAGTACTCACTGAACTCAGTTGAAAGATTCCCATTGACTTCCAGGAAGGCTTAGATCAAGCCCAAAGAGAGTTTTTCAGTCTGCCGGGCTATCAGGCCACCCTCCTAAAGTTTTTTTTTAAAAATAATTTGCAGAATTTTATGTAAATAATGCTAATAAGTGCTTATAAATGAAATTTAACTTCAGTTCAATTTATCTGAAGAGCGCATGTATTTTTTTTTTTTTTTTTTTATTATGCAGGCACTGCTTGCAACTGTATAGTTAAGCCGGAGTACTATTTTTCACTTAAAGGAAAGGTTCAGCATTTTTGTTAGGTATGAAAAATACATGCATCCTTATAAAAATGGCAGCACCCACTCTTTGAGTACAGAATGAATTTTCTCAGAATTTACAAGTAGATCTTTGGAGTTGAAAGTTAATTAAAATGTGGTCCTTTAAGAAACTTTGAACGTAAGTCTTTTCCTTTTCCAAATGATCTTGAATGGAATAATGGAGACTCTTCAAAATTTTTATATAATTAAAATTAATTGAAATATTGTACATAGATTATAGTGGAAAAATTTTTGTGTTGAAATTAAGTTATTAACTATTTTGTATTACTATAGGCACTATAGAAATCAATAGCTCAGGTAACTTTTAAGGGTGGGGCAGCATTGTGGTATCAGAAGAAACTCAACAAATCATAATCTTTCCCTTTACAGCTGTCTTGCATGCAATGTTTCTATTGGTTGAATGAGTCAGTAGTGTGAGGGAGACAGGGTACATGTCAGGCATTCTCTCTGGTATTATTATTATTTGTACACCTCTACCCTGATATAACGCGGTCCTCGGGAGTTATAGGTGAGACTACGTTATATCAAACTTGCTTTGGCCCCCCCTGTTCCTTGTTCCCTGACCGCCCCCTCCAGAGACCCCTGTCCCTAATCACCCCCAGGATCCCACCCCCTACCCAACCCCCCTGCTCCCTGTCCCCTGACTACTCCGACCCCTGACAGGCACTCACTGGCAGCGGCGGGAAGCGGAGCAACGCGGCCCCAGCCCGCTCCACTCCGCCACCTCCCAGCTGCAGCGCTCCGCTTTCCGCCGCCGGTGAGTGCGGGGAGGTTGGGGAAAGGACGCCCCCCCGTACTCATCCGCAGTGGGAAGTGGAGTGCCGCAGCTGGGAGCTGGCGGAGTAGAGTGGTCTGGGGCTGGGCTGCTCCGCTTCCTGCTGCTGGTGAGTGCAGGGAGGTTGGAGAAAGGACGCCCCCCCACACTCACCTGCGGTGGAAAGCGGAGTGATGCGGTCCCAGCCCGCTCCGCTTTCTCCTCCCCCCCCCCCCCCCCCCCCCCCGACACGGCTGGGGCTGGGGCAAGGTCCTGCACTCACCTGCGGTGGGAAGCGGAGCAACGCGGCTGGGAGCTGACGGAGTGGAGCGGGCTGGGGCCGGGCTGCTCCGCTTCTGCGACCGCTGGTGAGTGCAGGGGATCCCTTCCCCCAAGCCGCCTCCCCTGAGCGACATGGCTGGGGCCGGGATGAGGGAAGCGGAGTGGGCTGCTCCCGGCCCCCCGCTAATCCTCCGGGCCACTCTGGGACTGCGGGGCCCCCAAATTTGCCCCGGCCCGGCACCTTTAACACGCTGCTCAGAGCAGCGTGTCAGAGCTTTACCGTGTTGTATGCGAACCTGTGTTATATCGGGTCGCGTTATATCGGGGTAGAGGGTATTACCATTGCACCTAGGAGCTCTACAGGTGGACCAGGACCCCCTCTATGCTAGGCACTGTACAAACACAGAACAAAAAGACTGTCCTTTATAGATTATTCTAGTTGCACTGCTGTTTAAAGGTTCAGTGGCTGAATTATGTTTGGGTGTCTGTGCTTAAAGGACTCTCAGCTGTGTTCAAAGTAGCATTGCTGGGGAACTGAAGCAGAAATGCAGAGTGATCTCTAATCGCATACAAGCAATGGGACTTTGGGGCTGTACTGCTTCTACCTCTTTCTCATATTGCTGGTCTAAGTGAGACAGCTGTATAAATCAATAAGTCAATTGCAAAGTAAGGGACAGATTCACCTTACATTTTGATAGTTTTATGCTGTTTTGGCAATGCAAAGCAGCAGTAAACCTCACTTAACTGGTCAATATACTCTGACTGCTTTGTGCTTCTCTGGTATATTGGTAAATCTGCCCTTAGAAGTTAAAATAATGTTTGTTTTAAATTTGTTGTGTATTTTCAAATCATTAGAAGTATTGAAAGTAGGGATGTAAAATATTAACCGGTTATCTGGTAAATATTGGTCTTACCGTTAACCCCCATGCATGAGTGTCAGATTGGTTCTCCTGCCCCGGGCCGTGCCAGCCAGGAACAGCCCCGGGCCGTGCCAGCCAGGAACAGCCCCGGGCCGTGCCAGCCAGGAACAGCCCCGGGCCGTGCCAGCCGGGAGCAGCTCTAGCAGGCCCTGGGAGCTTCGTGGGGGGTGGCCAGCCAGGCGGACAGGGGCTGCGGGTTCTGTTGCGGGGTAAAGTAGTCCCCGGCCTTCCCCTGTGCCACTGGGAGGGGTACGGTTGCGGAGGTAGACGGCACGCTGGTCAGGGAAGGGAAGCTGCTGCTGGGGTGGGTAGCATGGAGTATCTGCCGCATTGGGACAAACTAGGTAGTTTACAGTCTGGACTGTCTGTGTGTATAATTACTGGTCTGAATTTTATTCTGTTTGCACATTAGAAATCTGATCAAGTCATGATCACTTGTACTGAAGCTACCATTAATTTTTAGATCCGGTTAAGGTTATACTTAAGAGAAATCCAAACATGTTAAGGTACAGAAATGCACAGTTAAAGCACCCAAACAACCTTATAGTGGTACCATGAAGGGAAAATATGAAAAAACTGTCTTTAAAAATTAGTTTAACCTAATCTTGGAACTGCAAACACAAAATGCCTTAATTATTATCGTATGGCTATTGTATGGCATCACTGTAATATATTATTTATAGACCAGAGTCCTGAATGTGATGAAGACAAGTTTTGATTTTAATGTGGAAGTAGAGGTAATAATACTTAACTTACCTACCTGTCCCACAGGGATATTGAGGGTTCATAGATTTAGAAGGGACCACTAAAATCATCTAACCTGACCTTCTGCATAACACAGGCCAAAGAATCTAACCCAACAATTTCTGCATTGAACATGTACCTTGTGTTAGAGCTACAGCATATATCTTTTCGAGTTTGTATAGTACTTCAAATTTGTAAAACACTGTAAGTGTTAAGTATTAAACAAATGTAATCTAGTATAGTTCAACATTCCATGTAATACTTAGTTTAATGGGAAAAGATTCCAAGAGAATGGAAGGGGAATAAAAATAAGGCCTCTGTTATGTTTGTTAAATTAGTAAATGTGGCACACACATTTGTTCTGTGTTGCCTCAATTATCATTCTCAAGTACCACAACAAAGGGTTTGCATTATATCACTGCAGAGACAATTATTTGTCCAATTAGGATAATGTCAGACAACATTTGTATCAACATTCCTTTGGCACAGAAAGGTTGATTTACCTTCTAAGTATATAGGCAATCTGTGTCTTTCTGCATTTTGCTCCACTTCCTGCTTTCAGAAGTAGTGCCCCCCCCCCCCCCCCCAAAAAAAAAAAAAAAAAGGATTTTTCCATATCTTGTAGGAAGCTTTGGACACAAATGGGACTTTGAGTTAAATCCATCTGGTAAATAATGGAAAAAAGCTATTTCAGAATGTCTTTTAAAATAAACTTAGAATTCCTACATGTAAAGGCAAATCAGTGTCTAAATAAACATTGCTATACTGATGATTGGCATAGAAATTAAATATTTGAGAGACAAGAAGCCTAGCTTACTTCTACAACTCAATTAAATTGCAGCTCGTACTGGCCTGCTGTCTTCCTGTGTGAAAGCCTCACCTGTATGTTATACGTTTTTTATTTTGTCAGGCTGTTGGAGAGTATAGTGCTTCTTATTCTTACCTGCTTGTTTGGGCTGTTGGAAAGCTGATGTAAAGTGATTGGCTCCATTTGTTATAGGCAGCAAAATGGCCTATAACATTTTGAGTATAGAATGAATTTTCTGAGAATTTACAAGTAGATCTTTGTTTGGAGTTAAAGTTAATTAAAATGTGGGCCTTTGAGAAACTTTGAATGTCAGTCTTTTCCTTGTCCCAAATGATCTTGAATGGAATACTGGAGACTCTTCAAAATATTTATTTAATTAAAATTAATTGAAATCTTGTGCATAGATTATAGTGGAAGAAACGCTTATAGTTTAAAAAAAAAAAAAAGCTGAATGTATTTTATCCTGATCATGTTCAAAAGATTTGTTGTATTTACAGTGTGTACAGAAACTCTCATCCGTATGTCAAATACACTACAAAGTAAATCTTTGCTATGTGGAGTGTAGCCTGATTAGATTAGTCTTCCCATGTTGACCTCCTTTCCTCCTGTTTGACTTGTTCCCTTAACCTCTAATATTATGTTAACACTGGAGGAAAAGAGTACAAACTCAACTTTATATATTAAAAGGAACCAACAAGATACATATTTAATAAAAACATCCCTCATACTCTTTTTACCATAGCCCTCATTCTTTAAGTACCTGCTCCATCTTTATGTTTTTCATTTCTTGCTTTCTCTGATTTGAGCCTGTTCCTAAGAGATACTGAGCACTTGCAACTCCCATTGAAGTATTAAAGGTTTTTGGAGCAGAGATCTCTCTTCCTCCCTCCCCCCCCCATGCAGTTTTTAATATTAATCTGTAAGGCTCCATGTGCTCCATAGGCACTATAGAAATAATACAATATGCGTATGAATATAATTAACTTTCATTGTGAATTGTTGTGAGTATGCTATAGTTATGTTTCTAGAGTAGTGATGCATTTCACCGTAGCTGCATATAAGAGACTGTGGTTTAAACCTTTCTTAATTATCAGGGACATAGTAGAATCCAGATGTTTCCTTTGAACACATAAGCACAATAAATGTGTGTGAGTAAATGCATGTGACCAATTATTAACTAAAGTGCCAAGACTTGTGCCATACATAACTGACGGTGGAAAAAAGAACTTTTGAGGATTTTTTTGGGTCGAGGGTGAGGGCGTGGGCGCGAGGTGACTCTTAAGATTTTATTCTTAGTTTTTTTGTAAAGTAGCAAATGTGTCCTTGACAATTTTGATTTTGTTTTTAATTAAGTTTTAATATCTAATTGGTTAATTCATGTTTTTTAGGAGCTGAAACTACCATTTAGTTTTTTAAGTGGACATATTCATGAATTACGAATCCATGTACCATGGACAAAACTAGGCTCAGAACCTGTTGTCATCACTATCAATACAATGGAGTGCATCTTGAAACTAAAGGATGGAGTCCAGGTAAGAAGCCTATGATGAGTTTATATAAAATATATTTGCTAAAATTGAGGGTTTTTAAAAAAAAATTGATAAAGTAGTTGATGTTGTATTACAGGAGTGCTAATTTGTTTTGTCTGTCACGTCTGGCCAAAAGTCTTTGTCTGCACTGAAGCAATAATCATGGTTAATATCACAAGGACTGTGATGCTTTCTATTCTTTCACTTTATTTGCTGTAGTGTTGTTCCTGCAGGTGTAAAAGCAGGTTAATGAATCTCTCTGCCAAAATTTTCCTACGACTAGGCAGCAAATGAATCTCAAGAGCAACATAGCATCCTAAGTGCTTCCAGCTTTTACCACCCAAGAAGCTGTGTCCCACTGCTGGATTAAGTTATATAGAGCATCACTAGGCTGTGTCCTCAAGAGATGAGTTATTGCTGTAGGAATGCTTTATTAAAGTTCCTATTATTTCAGTATAGCTATCTTTTCCATTTTGATGTAATAAGTTATTTGCTTAAAATATAAAGTCTTCTTGGAAGACATTTTTAGTATCTTATAAAAGCTTTTTATTTAGTTGTTTGTGACAGACGCATAACAACATTTCATGTCTGTAAAATTTTCATTCCACCACAATGAAATCTGGTATCATACCAGCAACTGGATATTATTATATTTTGCATATATGAGTTTAAAAAAAAGTACAGAGCTTTGTGAAATATGCAGTAGCATCTTGACATACTTCAGCATTCATTGTCAATCAACAAATATGTTGGAACACTTCAACACTAAAGCACGTTTTAGTTCTAGGTTTCTTACTTTGTCTAAACATTTATTTCATTTCAATAGATACTCCAATTATATTTAGTTTAGAGTCCTGGGAAATAAACATATGATTTACACATCTTCTATAGAACTTCCACAATTTGCTTAATGAACTGTTAATATTTGATACCAATATTTAGATATCTGAAAGTAATTACATTGGAGAACATTTCTGCATTACATTTATGTGATAAATGTTCTGTAATAAAAGTCAGTGTATTTCTGGAATTAGAGATTTTTGTTTTGTTTTGGAAAACCTGGTCCTAGTTATGCCACCCATGCAGTGCGCGCGCTCTCTCTCTCTCTTTCTGTCTCTTTCATATATATCTATATATTTTATCTATATATAAAAACAACACTCAGACACTAAGTATTTTTTCAATGGTAAGATAGAGGTTTCAAGGCCAGATGTCCCATAAGAAACACATTTTAGAAGCAGCAAATTACAATTAATTATAGAAGCTGCGGAAAAAGATATGTAACACATGACTTTGTGCAACCAAGAACTAATATTTGATATTGGACCATGCAGATGGCTACTGCTGGTATGATCAGATTTCCTGCTTGGATGGTATTTGAAACTTAAATTTTGTGGTGCGTACAGCAAAAGGTCAGATGTCATGAATGTAAAGCACTCTCAAAACAAGTATTTGTTACAGATGTTTAAGATTCAGAGGCAAGAAAGGATTTTTGAAAATTACAACTGACATTTGAACAAATTATTCAGTGGTATGTACACCCTGGAGAGTAACATTTGGGTCTGTGCCAATGATAGCGTTTATCTTTGAGTAATAAGAGTGCAAATGAAAACATTTTGTTGTTTTCTATGGGTATATTTTTAAGAAGCTATGGGTTTGATTTTATTTCATGAAAAAGTACTTGTATTAGAAATTAAGTGTTAAGAAAAATGAAAATGATATCTAATGACTTCCATGTCGAATTTATTTAAGAATTTTTAGGCTATTTTAATTTGCACTATGTAATTGTAGGTTGAATGACTAAGAATAAGCCTTTTATCATCAAAATATTTGCTTGTTAGAAACTGTTAAAATGTACACACATTGGAATAGGTAAAATGTCTTCTCAAAACACTGTGATGATGGAATAAATGTTTTTAAAAAAAATTATTTTAAATTAACTATCAACTAAAAAATTGCACCAAAGAACTTCAAATCAGTAAAATAATAAGAAAACATTGTATCCTGTCCCGTGTTAGTTAGCTTAATCCTGCATTTTGTTCCTCAGGCAAAATGTCTGTTGGAATCATGAGTAGTTTGTCTGAGCAAAGTGTGTGCAGTCATTGACCCTAACTTACAACCATGAAAACCCATGGTGAAACCTGTGGAGAAGAGGTGAAGTTAGCTGGATTTCTGATGAATGTTGCCTTGAGTTTGCAAAGGAGGTAGTGGGGTATGGTTTTAAACATGATGATCCCATGGGTATCGATGGAAAGGAAGTTCTGATCTTGGGTGCCAGCCCCTTTGCAGTGCTTCCATATATGCATCACCATGGGGATCATACACCTGGTCAACTCTTTAGGAGTTGTGCTGCTGCTGATTCTTTGTCCATGCTTTGGCAATATCTCTTTCCCAAGTGGGGTGAAGGCATAGAGTGGAAGATAAGGCTGATTCTAGCAGCTTTAACTTCTGCTGAACTTCTATGATAATTACCTTTTTAGAAGAGGAGAATGTTTATTCCCTCTGAAGCATCTGGCATTGACCACTGTCAGAAGACAGGATACTAGGCTAGATGGATCATTGGTCTGACCCAGTGTGTCTGTTTTTATGTTCTAATGTAGTATAGTAGTGATGTGTTTCACCCACAAAGTAGAAGTAGAGGTACTTCTGTAAACTCTGGGGGATTAGGGGTGCATGGAGAAACTGCCTCTTCCACTTTTGCGTTTCCCAATTTATTTTTGCTTAGTTATGCTTTCTGTGATGAAGTGGGAATTTCCTGTGACTGACTTGACTAGGGATTGCTATCCAGGGGTTCAGATGGGTTAAAATGCTCCCGCGGCAAAGCAGGCGATGTGAGTTTGTTTGGGTCATATAACTGTCTGGGGTGGTATGAATGAGTTATTAAGGACTGGCTGAAACTTACACCAGTGGAGGATCTGGAAAGACAACGGGAACTCTAGTGACTGAACAGTTGACACCTAATGAGTTGACACTCAGCAGGGGTCCTTTAAGAGGATGACAGTAGAACAGGAGGTGAAAGGAGGCAAGGATCAGAGCTGGCTTTTTGAGAGACAGAGGAAGTTCTGATCTGAGGCTGACAGGCAAAGGGACAGCAACAGAGAGAAAGGAAACCAAGATGGTTTCTAGAGCTCATGGTTAGAAGCAGCAGTGCTGGAGCCCAGAGACTCCGTATCAGAGGTGTTGAGCCCATATGGCCTATCTTTAAGGAGGTCTGGCACAGTAAGGGACTGTTTAAAAGCTGAGGCATAGTACTGATCATGTGGATCCATGACCCTTTCTTCCTCCCACAGGTGAATGAGAGCCTTGACTAAGTAAGCATGACAGTTTAGCTAGAAAAATAGGTTGCTAAATATGTTCTCTCTGTTTGGAGAGGGAGTTTTTGAGTGAGCCATTTATAAGATGTGCAGTTGAATATGAAGGCAGAATATATCTTGATTACAGGTTCTACAATACCACAGTGGTAGAAATCAAGTGCCCATTCTTTCACAATACCCTTATTGCATGTATGATGACTCAGTGAGTCAATGGAACTCCATGGAGGTGTATGGGTCATCATGGTTGTCTTTCACAGTTGTGTGGCCTAAACATCAGTGTTTCTGATGTCAAGTTACAATAATACTCAGGTAAACCAGTTACATAAAGAGTAAGACCCAAATAAATGTGGGTCTAAAATGAGAGACACTTGGGAGGAATTTACTTGTGGTGATTATTTCCTGGATAAGTTTAAGTTGTGCTGATCATGTTTAGAGGTGAGTTGTTAGTTCTGCTGGACACTGTTAGAAAATTACCGTATATACTCTTTCATAAGCTGAATATTTTTGGTAAAAAAGTGATGCATCAAAGAGCAGGGGTCAGCTTATAAATGGGTCTACACCAAAATTTGATGATTTTAAACTCTATAGAATCATTGAATTGACTATCTAATACATTGTCATTTTGTTTACCTGAAGCGTTCACAGGCACGGAGCCCCTCAGCTCCCTGTGGCCGCGGTTCACCGTTCCCAGCCAACCGCTACAGGGAGCTGATGGGCTCCGTGCCTGTGAACGCTCCAGGTAAACAAAATGTCCAGGCCTGCTAGAGGCTTACCCTAACGGGCCAGGAACCAAAGTTTGCCAACCCCTGAAATATAGGGTCGGTTTATGACAGGGTCATACAGTTTTTGTTATTTTTACCTAACCATCTTGAGGGGGTCGGGTTATAAACAAACAGGCTAATGAATGAGTATATACTGTACCTATATATCATGGAATGGCAATTTCAGGTATAGGGCTTAAAGGGACCCACTTAGCAGTGTACATAACAGCAACTTAGGCTATCGGATGCCAGAGAAGGGGTGTTGAAATCTGGGGGTAGGAAGAGAGGGATGCAATAAAACAGGATAAACATGAAATGAGTGTGCATTTATATTTAATATTCCAAACAAAAAGCCTACATTTGAGTTTCACTTTGCAGTCTAATGTTCTTTAAAGTCAGGGAATAATTAAGATAAGTTTACTTATATAACCTTAGCTGTCTCTTTGTATATGTGAATTAACATATAGTCTTTAGTTTCATAACTACATGCTACTCTGTCCCATTCAGTGTGCAGGATTGATGGTGCTGGGGAATGAGATAGTTGCCTCATAAATTTTAGTTCATCATTCAGTGCGTTTGACCCATTCTTCCTAATTCGCAGCATCATTCTTTCCCTATCCTGAGTGAAGTGTAGCTACTACAAACCCCTACTTCATTCACTGCACATCATCCAACTTCAGTAATCAGTGAGGTGTGGGTCTTTCATACCCTAACACCATTGGCTACACAACACATCCTGATACACTGCACGTTTTAAGAGGCAGGGCCCTTCATTAAATATGAAACAGTGGTTGATCATGTAATTAAAGACTGTATTATAATGCATATTCACAAGGAAGTTTACATTTGTTTGCACAACCTTAACTGTCATATCTTGACTTTGAAGAAGATTCACTCAATCTCAAGTTTTAATGTTTTGTTGTATTAAATTTACTCTTTTATTTTTTTAAACAAGAAATAAATTCTATCATAGGTAACTATTTTCTAGACAGAAGTAGAATGTTCTATACAGCACACTGTGCAATCAGTTGAGGTGAGAAACTTTGCTTCTGCCCATACAGACTTTCATTTATGGAAACTGGCTGTACACCTTGAAGCCTGGTCTGTTTCTTTTAGGCCTTGGCTACACTTACCCGCTAGTTCGACGGCTGGAAATCGAACTTCTGGGTTCGACTTATCGCGTCTAGTCTGGACGCGATAAGTCGAACCCGGAAGTGCTCGCCGTCGACTGCGGTACTCCAGCTCGCCGAGAGGAGTACCGCGGAGTCGACGGGGGAGCCTGCCTGCCGCGTGTGGACCAAGGTAAGTTCGAACTAATTCGAACTAAGGTACTTCGAACTTCAGCTACGTTATTCACGTAGCTGAAGTTGCGTACCTTAGTTCGAATTAGGGGGGTAGTGTAGACCAAGCCATAGTGTATAGCCTATTTTAATGTTAAAATAGATGTTCAGTTTACAAATCTGATTATAATATTAAGTTTTAATCTTTGTGTATGAATGTAAAATTTAAAATGTGAGAGAGCTGCCCTCCAGGCAGAAGTCCAAACCATCTGGGCTGGCTGCCAGAGTTCCTTGAACTCAGACTCTCATGTTCTCATTAAAGTGCCTTGTGTCCACGCACAAGCTTTTTAAAAAGTAAATTATTTGGGGTGTAAGGTCACAGTAATTAATCTTATTTGGAATCGGAGTGACTCTACTTTATAGTGAGTTTGTTAGCTTATGATTCATATGATGTATTCCTAACTACTCTGCTTCTGATAATTCTCCCACTGCTATCCCAGACTGTATTGCTTCACAGTTTGATCAGCCTGTCTTTGAATCTGTGTGCCCTCCACTGCTCCAGTTTAATTTTGACTGGATGCCACCTCTCTATTGAAATGCTGCCATGCAGCCATGTGTGTCCCTTTTTGATGCAAGGTAAGCTCATGCAATGAGTCATATGCCCATTATAGCAGCCATGCCCCTTGTGCTTCCATGTGCACACTTGCAGCGTTCCTGATTGTCCTCTTTGGACAGCTGCATGTCCAGTCCCATCTGGAGATGTCACTGGAATGCAAACATCTACAAGACATTGTCATGGCACTTCCAGACTTGTTCCCAATGCCAAGTCAAAGCAAAGGAGGTGTGGCAGAAGTAGCTGAAGACAAGGGACAAGAGCAGGACCTCTGGTAATGCTCCTACTATCTGCTCATACTGTAAGCAACTGGAATGGATTTTTTGCAAGCAATGTCACCATCTAACCCAAGAATGGTGAGGGGGCAATTTTCCACAAAGCACACGAGACACCCACGCACCTAAGACACCACAGAAAGCATCCTTGACTTTGTGTATAGCATGGGGTCTCACCAGGAGGAAATTCTTCAGGGGAAGCAGTAACTGTATGACCTGGCAGATGGGGAGATTACACAAGTACACCATGCAGACAGTCATACTGAAGCTGCTGTGGAGGAGAGCTCTCCCTGTTCAAGCATCCAGTAAAAGGCTTCTTAAACCGTCATAACTCTGTTAATGTCCATAGCGGTCTGAGGAGCAAACATGCCTAAATTACTAAAGATCCTGGCATCAATGTCCTTTTCAGACTGTCCCATGTGAATATTGGTGAACCTTCCACCGTGATCTATCCGGCCTTGCAGCACCATGGAGAACTATCCCTTCTTGTAGATGATAAAGGCATTGGCTTGGTGTGGGAGGCAAACAGTAGGTATCTGGGTCACATCAGTAATGCATATGCAGTTTGGGAGCCCAATCAATGCAAAGTTATCAGTAACCTGTTCGTTGCTAAGTTTGCAACATGACACAGCAGCACCCTCCTCATAGCTCTGCAAATCTCTATAACAATAGCCTCATCAGTTGATCTACCTATACCAAACTAGTAAACTACTGATTGACCGCTCTCAAGAGTGTTGAGTTTCCAGATGGTAATGGCCACACATTTCTCTCTGCTGAGGGGAACTCTCATGTCGGTGTGCTGCTGTAGTTCTGGTGACAGATCTGCATAGATCTTTAGAAAGGTAGCCTTCTGCATCCTGAAGTTCTGCAGCCACTGCTGGTCATCCCAGTTCTGTGTCACTATCCTATCTGACCAGTTAATGCTTGTTGATTACTTCTAGAGGTGATGCTCCACTGAGTAAAGCCCCTCCAAGTATATGTATGCAGAAGTAATTGCTTGATTTCATCCTTCTGCTCCTCTTACCTGTAGTCCTATCACCTTGCATCTGAAGCTGCCGAGTCAAATGCAGTCAGCTGAACAGCTGCAATAAATATGCACATCCTGTGTGTACTAATTATTGTGGTAATCACGGTGTTCAGCAGTATGTTTTCCACGCTGTCTGAAAGCAGTTTGAAAATTGAATTGGTGCTGGCAAAATTCAGATGAATTTATGGGTTTCCAAGTCAGGAATCATGGGAACTTTTTAGTATGACCCTACATCCCAAAATTCCTGTAGCTTCTGGTAGGCATCTGTGATAGATAAAGTGGAGGGGAGAGCTCCCTTTGATGGACACCCAGCCAGCCAGTTAGCTGTAAAATCTCTCTTGGTAGCTGTTCTTTACTTGCTTTACCTGTAAAGGGTTAAAAAGTCCCGCAGGTAAAGAAAAAGAAGAAAGTGGGCACCTGACCAAAAGAGCCAATGGGAAGGCTAGAACTTTTTAAAATGGGGAAAGAAACTTTCCCTTTGTCTGTTGTTCTCAGCGCTGCAGGGACACAGGGCAGCAATGCTATAAGCAGAAATGCTGTGTAAGGTTTGAACCAGGTATGAAAAAGTATCTTCCATACCTAGAAAAAAATAATTTGGATAGGGAATGTTTAGTTAGACACTATCAGATTTATTTATTATTTTGGCTTGTGGCTCTCCTCTGTGCTAACCCCTGATGCTTTTGTTTGCTTGTACCCTTTAAGCTGAACCCCCAAGAAAGCTATTTTGGGTGCTTAATTTTTGTAATTGTTTCTTTTAAGATCTAGCAAAAAACCTAAGTTCCAGATGTAATTTTTTCCTTTTTGTTTTTAATAAAATTTACCTTTTTAAAGAACAAGATTGGATTTTTGGTGTCCTAACAGGTTTGTGCATGTTGTTTGATTAGCTGGTAGTCACAGCTAATTTCCTTTGTTTTCTTTTTCAGCTCCCCCGGATTGGGGGTGTGTGTGTGGGGTGGGGGTGGGGTGGGGTGTGTGTGAAAGGGCTTGAGGGTACCCTACAGGGAGGAATTTCCAAGTGCTTCTTCTTGGGTTCAAAGGGTTTTTTTTTGCATTTGGGTGGTGGCAGCGTTTACCAAGCTAAGGTCAGAGAAAAGCTGTAGCCTTGGGAGTGTAATACAAGCCTGGAGTAGCAAGTATTAATTTTTAAAATCCTTGCAGGCCCCCACTTCCTGCACTCAAAGTGACAGAGTGGGGATTCAGCCTTGACAGCATCCCACAAGACACCCCAAGAAAAATCCCAGAATATAGAGTAGAGCTGAGAGGTAGAATATTGCAACATGGGATGTCTGCTCACTATGCTGCATGGTTAACTTGAAAAAGTGGATAGGTGTGCGGATGTAAAGGTTAATAAGGAAAGTATCATAAAACGGGCAGAACAAAGCAACATGGATGCACATACTTTCCCATCTGTCTGTACTCATCTGTTGTCTCTTGTCTTCTATTTAGATTGTAGTCCCTGTCCCAGAGTCTACCTTTTTTGTTCTGTGTTTGTACAGTATCTAGCACAGTGGGATTCTGGTTTGTGACTAGGCTCCTATATGCTACAGTAATACAAATAATACATAGTAACAGTCCCCGTGTAGACAATCCCTTAACCCAGCTCCTGGAACTTGATTATCTAGGGGAATCCTTAAGCATATCACAGGAAAAGGTCTTTCATCAGATATCAGAGTAGCAGAACTTCAGGACTAGATTTCAGTCTTAATTCAAAGGAAGTGCTTTTGGCCTGTCACTGCTATAGGTAATAGAATCAATGGCAGTCTGTCTGGAGTTAGTCCCATGGCTAAGGGTATGTCTACACTACGGGATTAATCCGAATTTATATAATTCGGATTTGAAAAACAGGTTGTATAAAGTCGAAATGAATGCGGCCACACTAAGCACATTAATTCGATGGTAACAACAAAGAGTCTGGTGGCACCTTAAAGACTAACAGATTTATTTGGGCATAAGCTTTCGTGAGTAAAAACCTCACTTAATTCGATGGTGTGCGTCCAAGTACCGGGGCTAGCGTCGATTTCTGCACCGTTGCACTGTGGGTAGCAATCCCATAGCTATCCCATAGTTCCCGCAGTCTCCCGCGCCCATTGGGGATTGTGGGTTAAGATCCCAGTGCCTGATGGGACAAAAAACATCGTCGCAGGTGGTTCTGGGTACAGCCTCACCTCCCTCCCTCCCTCCCTCCCTGCATGAAAGCAACGGACGGCAGACAACCATTTTCGCGCCTTTTTTCCTGGGTGGGTGAACACTGCAGACTCCATACCACGGCAAGCATGGAGCCCGCTGAGCTCAAGACAGCAGTCATGAATATTGTAAACACCTCGCGCGTTCTCGTGGAGTTTATGCTCAGCCAGGACCAGAAAAACGAGGCGAGGAGGCAGCGGCGGCGGCAGCGCAGCGACAAGCATGATGAGGACATGGACACGGACACGGATACAGAATTCTGTGAAACCACGGGCCCCGGTGCTTTGGAGATCATGTTGTTAATGGGGCAGATTCTATCCATGGAACGCCGATTCTGGGCAAGGGAAACAAGCACAGACTGGTGGGACCGCATAGTGTTGCAGGTCTGGGACGATTCCCAGTGGCTGCGGAACTTTCGCATGCGTAAGGGCACTTTCATGGAACTTTGTGACTTGCTGTCCCCTGCCCTGAAACGCCAGAATACCAAGATGAGAGCAGCCCTCACAGTTGAGAAG
Source organism: Trachemys scripta elegans (assembly GCF_013100865.1). Lineage (NCBI taxonomy): Eukaryota > Metazoa > Chordata > Testudines > Emydidae > Trachemys > Trachemys scripta. The sequence continues at coordinate 244,327,436 of NC_048299.1, forward strand.
GGCGTGGCGATAGCCCTGTGGAAGCTTGCAACGCCAGACAGCTACCGGTCAGTCGGGAATCAATTTGGAGTGGGCAAATCTACTGTGGGGGCTGCTGTGATGCAAGTAGCCAAAGCAATCACTCAGGTGCTGCTACGAAAGTTAGTGACTCTGGGAAATGTGCAGGCTATAGTGGATGGCTTTGCTGCAATGGGATTCCCTAACTGTGGTGGGGCAATAGACGGAACCCATATCCCTATCTTGGCACCGGAGCACCAAGCCACCGAGTACATAAACTGCAAGGGGTACTTTTCAATGGTGCTGCAAGCACTTGTGGATCACAAGGGATGTTTCACCAACATCAACGCGGGCTGGGCGGGAAAGGTTCATGACGCTCGCGTCTTCAGGAACACTACTCTGTTTAAAGGGCTGCAGCAAGGGACTTACTTTCCGGACCAGAAAATAACCGTTGGGGATGTTGAAATGCCCATAGTTATTCTTGGGGACCCAGCCTACCCCTTAATGCCATGGATTATGAAGCCATACACAGGCAGCCTGGACAGGAGTCAGGAGCTGTTTAACTACAGGCTAAGCAAGTGCAGAATGGTGGTAGAATGTGCATTTGGCCCTTCCCGCCCAGCCCGCGTTGATGTTGGTGAAACATCCCTTGTGATCCACAAGTGCTTGCAGCACCATTGAAAAGTACCCCTTGCGGTTTATGTACTCGGTGGCTTGGTGCTCCGGTGCCAAGATAGGGATATGGGTTCCGTCTATTGCCCCACCACAGTTAGGGAATCAGGGGCTGAAGCGGCAGTCTGTTTTCCAGCAGCCGTTCCTGAACCTCCACCAGACGCCGGAGCATGTCTGTTTGCTCACGCAGCAGCCCCAGCGTTGCATCCTTCATCCTCTGGTCTTCCTGCCGCCACCTCTCCTCACGTTGGTCCCTCCTCTCCTCACGTTGGTCCCTCCTCTCCTCACGTTGGTCCCTCATGTCCTCACGTTGGTCTCTCCTGTCCTCACGTTCACTGACTTCTTTCCTATACTTTGAAACTGTTTCCTTCCACTCATTCAGATGAGCTCTGTCACTGCGGCTGGATTCCATAATTTCAGAAAACATCTCGTCTCGCGTTCTCTTCTTACGACGCCTTATCTGTGATAACCTTCGGGATGGAGGAGGGAGGCTTGAGGAATTTGCAGCTGCTGTAGGGAGGGGAAAAAAGAGAGAATTGTTTAAAAAGCTACATTTTGCAGAACAATGCTTATACTCTTTCACGGTGACCAACACTATTCACATTACATAGCACATGTGATTTCTGTGCAAGGTCGCATTTTGCCTCTTAATGCTGAGTGCCTGTGGCTTTGCTGCTAGAGATCACAGGTCTGGGCAACAGAATTCGGCTTGCATGCGGCCATGGTAAGCCATTGTCTTACAGCTTCTGCGCCCTCCTTTCCCACATACCAAGCATAGCTTGTAGAGTGCTGCGGTTTTTCTGTTAACATTCAGCAGCACCAGAAAACAAACTAACCACCCCCCCCTCTCTCCATGAATTCTCTGGGATGATCGCTGTACCCCTCCCCCCCACCGCGTGGCTGGTATCAGGGAAGATCCCTGCAGGCACCAAACTAACCCCCCCCCGCCGCTCCCCCTCCCGCCATGAATTCTCTGGGATGATCACGGTACCCCTCCCCCCACCGCGTGGCTGGTAACAGGGAAGATCCCTGCTAGCCAAACGCGAAAAACTCAGGGCCAATTTCCCATCTGCGCTTGGCTAACTGCAGGGAAGGATTTATTTTCCGCCACAGGCAAACAGCCCAGTAGGAACGGCCACCTCTGCCCCCTTAATTAAGTTCCCGTATTTCAACCAGGTTACCAGGAGTGATATCACTCTCCTGAGGATTACACAACAAGATAAAGAACGGATGTTGCTTGAATGCCAGCAAACACCGGGACCATACGCTGCCAGGCAATGATACCAGATTACTTGCTGCAAGCATGGCGTGGTCAAGTGTCCTACCATGGAGGAGGGAATAAGGATGCACTGCCCAGAAACCTTCTGGCAAGGCTTTCGGAGTACCTCCAGGAGAGCTTCATGGAGATGTCCCTGGAGGATTTCCGCTCCATCCCCAGACACGTTAACAGACTTTTCCAGTAGCTACAGACTTTTCCAGTAGCTGAACTGACCGCGAATGCAAAGTCAGGCAAAGTAATCATTAAAAACCGTTTGCTTTTAAAACAAGTTTTATATTTTAAAAGGTAAACTCACCTGAGGTCCCTTCCATGGGGTCAGAGTCTTGGGTACTGGCTTGGGAGGGTACTTCAGTCAGGGTGATAAAAAGATCCTGGCTGTTGGGGAGAATGGAGTGCTGTGTGCTCTCTGCAAGCTCATCCTCATCCTCCTCATCCTCCTCTCCCCCATCGGCAGAATCCTCAGGCGTCGCTGATGAGACTATCCCCGACCCAGAATCCACGATCACAGGTGGGGTAGTGGTGGCAGCCCCTCCTAGAATTGCATGCAGCTCGGCATAGAAGCGGCATGTCCGCGGCTCTGACCCGGAGCGACCGTTTGCCTCCTTTGTTTTTTGATAGGCTTGTCTGAGCTCCTTGACTTTCACACGGCACTGATCTGAGTCCCTATTGTGGCCTCTCTCCATCATGCCCTTGGAGATTTTTTCAAAAGTTTTTGCATTTCGTCTTTTAGAACGAAGTTCTGCAAGCACTGAATCCTCTCCCCATACAGCGATCAGATCCAGTACCTCCCTCACGGTCCATGCTGGTGCTCTTTTTCGATTATCAGCCTGCATGGTTACCTGTGCTGATGAGCTATCTGTGGTCACCTGTGCTCTCCACGCTGGGCAAACAGGAAATGGAATTCAAATGTTCGCGGGGCTTTTCCTGTCTACCTGGCCAGTGCATCCGAGTTTAGATTGCTGTCCAGAGCGGTCACAATGATGCACTGTGGGATAGCTCCCGGAGGCCAATACCATCGAATTGCGGCCACACTAACCCTAATTCGAATTGCTAAAATCGATTTTGGCACTACTCCGCTCGTCGGGGTGGAGTACAGAAATCGATTTAAAGGGCCCTTTACATCGAAATAAATAGCGTCGTTGTGTGGACGGTTGCAGGGTTAATTCGAATTAAAGCTGATAAATCCGAATTAAAGTCGTAGTGTAGACCAGGCCTAACTTCTATATGATCTTTCCAGAGCCATATGCTATATTTACAGCTGCAGGGCTATTCAACTCCAATCTCTTTCTTGCCAGAGGTAAAGACAGAATTAACTTAATGTTTGCACTTCTCCAAGGGAGTTCTTCTGGAGATCTAAAAGTGTCTGGTTGTAGTGCCTTGAACACCTTTTCGAAGCATATAGTCTTAATTTGCATTAATTTTATTATATTGTTACAGTATCAGCCTGTTGGACAAGTTGTTTCTTGAGGACTGATGCTTGGATATTAGTTCTATATTCATCTGCTTTTGTCCTGTTTTCATACCAAGTCCAACTTCTGAAAAATTTAATCTTCAGATTTTTTTCCTATTTAACTGTCTTCATTAAAACTCATCTATAACAAACAGTTATTAAATGTCATTATGGTTCTTTTTTTAATCTCTAGACTAGGGGTCGGCAACCTTTCTGAAGTGGTGTGCTGAGTCTTTATTTATTCATTCTAATTTAAGGTTTCACGTGCCAGTAATACATTTTAACGTTTTTAGAAGGTCTCTTTCTATAAGTCTATAAATATACAACTAAACTATTGTTGTATGTAAAGTAAATGAGGTTTTTTAAAATGTTTAAGAAGCTTCATTAAAAATTAAATTAAAATGCAGAACCCCCTGGATTGGTGGCCAGGACCCGGGCAGTGTGAGTGCCACTGAAAATCAGCTCACATGCCGCCTTCAGCACGCGTGCCATAGGTTGCCTACTCCTGCTCTAGACGCTTGTTTCCATTGATCTTTTAGTGAGTTTTGAACTATGTATTATCTATGTGATTCAAGAGGAAACATGGAAAGCTTATGGTTATGCATTTTGGCTTTTGTCCCTAGCCTTTGTTCTCCAGAAGCTGGGAATGGGCGACAAGGAATGGATCACTTGATGATTATCTGTTCCTTTCATTCTCTCTGGGGCACCTGGCACTGGCCACTGTCGGAAGACAGGATACTGGGCTAGATGGACCTTTGGTCTGACCCAGTATGGCTGGTCTTACATTCTTATGTTTAACTGATGAGCTCAATTATAGCTGTGTGATAATGCACTTCTCATTCAAAGGACTAACACATATAAAGTATATGTAAGGGGTAGGCATCTTTAGTCACCAACTATCTGGTTGGGCCCATTGAGTATCAGAAAAGTTGTACTACTTTTTACCTTGTGCCCCCTCTTACGCCTGACTGCGCCCGCTTCCCCAGAGCTGGGGTTGGGGCCCTAGCTCTGTGTGTGTGTGTGCAGACAGAGGTAAGGGGGGTGTGATGCTGGGACTACAGATGGGGGTGGGGCCGGGAGCGGAGCCTCGGGCGTGGGGCTGGCAGCCAGGACCAGTAGTTGGGGCCAGGAGCAGAACTGGGTGGCACGCCCTGCCCACACCCCATGGGGGCTGGACCAGGTCCCAGCTGTATTCCCTCGAATGTTCCGCTGTGCCCTCCTTGTGGCGGGGGTGGGGGAGAGGAGGTTGGGAGGCACCCCACAATTTGGGGACCTCTGTACTACAGACTGGGTGACTAGAAAGGTGGAGGTGTTTTTTGTTTTTTTTTAAATATATAGTGGCTCTGTGATACCTAACTTCAGGAGATTATTCCTGAAGAAAATATGAGTTAATTGGGTATGCTATTCATCCTCTTTAGAATTAAATGTTTTCCTCCATGAAATGGTTTTATATGAAGGTCATGGATTGAAGGTCTATCTTTCAAAGTAGTAAGAAGATGCGAGTGAAGCTAGCAATAGTGAATTGTGGAGAAATGAGTCAAAGGATGAAGGAACAGAACAGAGGAGAAGGATAGTTGTGTAGAGCGGAAAGGGTGCTAATTTAAGCATGTGGGAAAGCAGTTTCCCTTTAATCATAAATAATTAATGGGCAATATTAAAAAAGCATATGAAATAAAGAAATGGTTCTTTAATTATGTGCCCAAATTGTGTTGATGCCAGAGAGCAGTATTTGAAATTTGTTTACCTTTTGTATAGTACAGTAAAATTGCAGTTGGAACGAGTCCATCTTGTCTTCTCATTTGCTCCTGACCTTCAATGACTTATGTACTTCCTTTGTGTTAAATTTTAATGTAATACTTAAAAAAAACAAAAACAAAACAAACAAACAAAAAAAACCCGGATGATTAGGAGTACCCTTTTATCAACACTTCATATGTCTGTTTTAAAATGCATAATATTCCCTATTCTTTGAAGTGAGGCTTGTTCCTGTAAAATGCGCTTTGTTTTATGCCACACATGTTCCCGATCTGTTCATTTTGTTTGTAAAACACATAACATTTGGGCAAAGACTTTTTTTTTTTGTTTTTCAGTTTTTTGCATTCCCAATTGCTTCTTTTGTTCTCTTCTTGGATCTTCTTGTGCTGTGCTTTTTAAGCCCAATATGAAGTCTTGAACACTGTTTTCTTAATTACCTGCTGAATCATTTCCTTCCTTCTCGTTTGGAACTTAATTTTAGAGGTCATCATTCTTTTTCAGTGGTCAGTAGAACTTAATTCATATTCTTTATGTAAACTCTTCACCCTTCTGATTTAGGTCTGTTCTTCCTCTCAGTCAGCGTTCCCAGGCTTTTGTTCCTGAATACTAGAAAATATAATTTTGTCAAAAGTCTTAAATGTAATGTTTCACTGGTTCCCATAGGGTTGTGAATACTGTACATTTTGAAAGAGAGAGGAGATATTACAAGGTAGGAGAATATCTTGTCTCTGAGGATCTAAGCAGAAATAGGCAAGAAGTGTTTTGAATACTAAGAACCACATAATTTTCCTATTTAAGCGAATGGGAAAATATCCCGCTGACTTAAATTTTTGGCCCTCTCCTGTTTGCAATAAAGGACTGGTTTGGTAGTCCAGGGTGGAACAATTTTAATCAAGGCAATATAAAATCATGATTTAAATCACTTTAAAAAAAAGATTTAAATCAGGTTGTGGCTTTGTAAATCTAATTGAAAACTTGTGCTATGTCAACTTTACACTAACAGTGACAATGAACTAAATTGTAAATGCTGTTTTTAAAAAAACAGATGCCAGTACTGGGGAAGTTATTTGAAGTTTACACAACTGCTCTAGGCAAAAAACAAAACTTGATAAAAAAGACCCTAATCCTGTAATCACTTAAGCAGGTACAACTTGACTCATATTATGAAGGTCTGGAAGCATTGTTGCTGGAGAGGGGAATTCTTTTGTTTGCTCTCCAGCAAAACTTTCCTTTGACTGATTCAAATAGTGATGTTAATAGGCTAAAGAGTGAACCAGAATGAGCATGGAGCCCTTGGGAGCTGGAAGAGAGGAAAAATGAGGGTTCACGGGTAACTTACTCCTCACACTGCTTTACAAAGGGTTGAGAGGACTGTTTAAATGGCATGAACATTAGTGGGGAGTGAAAATCAATCACACTTCTTAAAATAATGGGGATACTGATTGTGAGTCCATAGTTAAAGTTGAGTTTTACATTTAAAACAGAGATTGTCTCTCTGTTATGTAGGAAGAGTGCAGTGTAACAGCATTTACTTTTTAAGTACAGAATGAATTTTGAGCATTTACAAGTAAATCTGTTAGTTTGATTTAATCTCAGAGTGCTGTTTTAATTTTTGTTTGTCCTGAATGACTTTAACAGAGTAACATCTTCTTCAAATATTTGATGTAGTCAAATTTTTGAAATCACATGCATAGACTATATATATTTGATGAAATTGGATGTAAGTAATGTTGCTAAGTTACTAATGAATATTGTATTAAATTATGATTATATAGGCTGAACCAGATCATCAGTTTATGTCACACTGGTGCAGTTGTGACCTCATAGGTGTAACCAGTATTGCCACTCCAAGTGTTCAAAAATCGCAACTAAAGGCCTGCAAAAAACATGGAAGGGGAAATTTTGGGGGTTTTTATTTGCCATTTTGGTTTTGAACCTTTAGGGTGCACTTAGGTCACATTCTCAAGGTTTTCTCTGCAGCCATAAGGGCTAGAAACTTACTTATTTTTAAATGAAAGCTGAGATTACCTCTTAATTACATGAGTCCAGGAGCTCGGTATTTTTCTTGAAGCCCAAGTACTTCGAGAGTCATGATAAAATTACAGGAGTCGATAATTCTGGGTAACTCAACCAATCATTACCCTTCCACTTAGGGTTGGCAAGAAAGTCAGTTGACTGGTCATATAACATAAATTAGCTACCTACTATTTGGATGCGGTGAAATATTCCAGCAAGAATGCTGTAAGGTAGGCGGTGGCCTATCATTTTGATTGCATCATAGTACCATCTGTTAGCCAGCCTACTTAAACGTTTTGATCGCTCATTTTACTACATGCTAATACTGTTTGTTGGGAAAAAAATTAACTAATTAAAAGTTGAACATCTTGATTGCCTAGAATCTTCTAGAACAAACGTATATATGTTTTGATCTGTATACCAGGCTGTCAGTGTGTGTGGAGGTTTACAAACCATGTTAAAACAAAACAAATTAAAAGACATGGTCCCAAAGAGCTCACAAGCTGAACTGACTAGACAAACATACTGAAATTAACACAGAAGGGAGTTGGGGAGGCAGAGAAGGGTTCAAGGTCATTAAATCTCCTCCCCCAACACAAAGAGAATAGGCACACAGCCATTAAGTTGCTTGAAGGGTTGATGGGCTGCCTGCTTAGCATAAGAGAGATAAGATGGGTAGGTGAAGAGCTCTGTGTAAGCTCAAAAGCTTGTCTCTCTCACCAACCGAAGTTGGTCCAACAAAAGATATTACCTTTTCCACCTCTCCTATCTAATATCCTGGGATAAACACGGCTACAACAACACTTCTGATGGAGCATAAGTGCATACATTTTTTTTATAGTTGCTATGTGTGTGTTTTATTTTTGTCTGTTTAAATTATTCTTTTGTTAACTCTTCAATCTTGAATAACATTCACATTTAAAAGCTAACTAACATTGCTTAAAAAACGTTAATTACTTTCTTTTTTTAGAACTTCATTTCATTGTTTTACATTTTTCTGAGTTAAAATAACTCAGTTAAGTAACTTGCTTTTTAGTAAGTAGGCATAAGGATCTAAGGCTAAGCCTGTTGGAGACCATCAAGTCTTACTGTCTACTGTTTTTACTGTTCTATTAAATTAGTGCTTTTAGAATATATAATTTTTTTTATACGTTATTTGACCATTCAGTTGACCAGTTATTTTTGGATGGGTCAGATGCTCAACCTTACTTCTCCTACAGCAAATGTTCATGCTAAAATTCTGTAGGTTGTAATGTGTCAGTGGTATGAGAGATTGGCTTCATGTAGCGAGATGATATTTCATAGATGAAGTAACAATTAGGACCAAAGCCTGGTCTAACCTACTGTTGAAGTGTCTTCTCTTAAATTTGTTTTCTGCCAACATAAGTTCTTCTTCAGGTGATTGCTCATGTGTATTCCACAGTAGGTGTGCTTGCTCGCCACATGCACCGGTGCCGGAAGTTTTTCCCTTAGCAATACCCATAGTGGGGCATGCCAGGCTTCAAGTTGTGCGACTCCTGTCGCAATTCCATGCCCAGAAGCAATCCACACTCTGAGTGTCTTCACTGTTTGGGCGAGGCTCACATAAGTGAACGGTGTAAAATCTGTAAGTCCTTCAAGCCCCGGACTAAACGCGAACATGAGTTCCGACTCCGGGCTCTGCTTATGGAGTCGGCTCTGGCCCTGGCACCGGCGCGCCAACCCGACCTGGCGCCGGGCACCGCGTCCTCGGTGCGGAGCGAAGCCCCATCCACCAGTTGGCACCGCTCCCCTGCCAAGAAGCAAGGCAAGACCCAGTGGCACTGAGACAAGGACAGAGGTGAGGCCAGACCCGAGTTGGGAAGCCCACGATCCCCCTCAGGACCCAGACCTCCGACTCGCGTGGAGTGGAGTAGTCCGCCCCCGTCAGCGCGTGCCTCCCTGATGATGAGGATTCCGTCGATGCCGGAGGCAGCTCAAGCAGCGCGCAACATCCTCGTCATGCCAGTACTGAGCAGGCCACCTGAGTTGGGGCGCTGGTCCCGAGGAAAACCGCCGCTGGGCTCCCACCAGCCCTCACTGGCCAGGTCAGAGGTTGAGGTCCCTGCTCGATCCGCGGGGCCTTCTCGTAGCCCGCGTCAGGTCTCCACTCCATTGTCGGGGTCACCTGGGAGCGAGTCGCCGGAGTCTTCCTCGGCCCGGACGCTCCTCGTCCAGCTGCAGTGATAGCAGGTCTCGACACCATCAGCACCGCCGATTATATCACGGTGCGCGCCATGCTCGGAGTGCATCCCGACGCGTCCTAGCCGCGGTCGCCGATGGGAGTCCAGAGATAGCATCTCCGACGTTTACGTCTCATCATTGTCGAGGTCTAAATCCCGGGGCCGGACCCAACATAGACGGGACCGATAGAGCCGCTCCTATGGCACCGTGCGATCCTCGGTCACTTCAGCCTTGGCTCCCAGCCATCCTTCCCCAGGCCACACCGTTCCTCAGGAACGTGTAACCCTGGTTGGGCCTCAGCCAGCGCAGTGGCAAGGGGCACCATGGCAAGGACAGTGGTGACAGTGGGCACCGTGGCCCCAGGCATCCGCACTGCCGAGGCCTCACTCGGTGGGTGGGGCGTCCCAAGCGCCCTTGGTGTCTCCACCTCGGCACCGGGAACAGTCCTCGGGTGCCGAACCACCGGCACCGCATCTGGACCTTGACACGGAGTGTGACCTATCGGCACCGCCCGATGCCCTAGAGGCGGTAGCTGTCGTCTCGTCGGCACCGGACATTTCAATCGCTCTATGGCAAACCCAGGTCTCTCTGCCGCCCATTTCTAAGAAGGCAGAGCGGAAGTACTTTGTTCCAACAAAGGGGCATGAGTATCTGTACACTCGCCCTACCCCGAACTCACTGGTGGTGGAATCAGTCAACCACTGTGAAAGACATGGCCAGCCCACACCCACCCCCAAGGACAAGGATGTGAGGATACTGGACACTTTTGGAAAAAAGGTTTATTCCTCTGTGAGTTTCCAGCTCAGGGTGGCAAACCATCAAGCCCTCCTGAGCAGGTATGACTTTAACTTGTGGGGTCTCTTCCAAAATTCGAGCTCTCCCTCCAAGAAAAGGACAGGAAGGAATTCAGGGCTCTAGTCGACGAGCGTGCAGCAGCGGTGAAAGCAGCTGTCCAGGCGGCCTTGGATGTGGCTGACACAGCGGCACGTTCGATGGCCTCGGCTATCTCCATGCGACGGGCATCGTGGCTTTCGCTGTCGGGGCTGTCCGTGGAATCCCTAATGCAAGACCTGCCGTTCGACGGCAAAGCATTATTTGCGGACCAAACGGATACGCGTCTGCACGGGATGAAAGACTCCCGCACCACCCTGCAGACTCTTGGCCTGTATGTCCTGCCAGCCAAGGACAAACCCAGGCCACAGCCCTCGGCTCTTCCCGTAAGGGGCAGATACGAGCCCCTGCCTAAGACGCCTAGGAACCAGAGGCGCAGGTCACAGCGCCAGTCCCGTTCGGCCCCATGCCCCGGTGCCTCGAAGGGCAAGAGGCAGGGGAAGAAGCGTTTTTGACTCTTTGCTGGGGGCCACCTGGCCTGTTGCCAGGGAAGCCCCCCAGTTAATAAAGTTGGTTTTTGGCAACCGTTTATCAGCCTTCAGAGTGCATTGGTCCCGTATAACGTCGGACCGGTGGGTCCCCAATACCATCTCCGAGGGGTACAGGCTGCAGTTCGATGCAACCCCACCACATCATCCTCTGTCTCTGGGGAACCGGAACACACCCTCCTTTTAAATCAGGAGGTGACGCGCCTCCTCACCCTAGGCGCGGTGGAGAGGTTACCTTGGGAATTCCAGGGCAAAGGGTTTTACTCCCGGTATTTCCTGATCCCGAAGGAGAAAGGCGGGCTCAGGCCCATCCTTGACCTGCGGAATCTCAACCAGTTTCTGGTTCGCTGCAAATTCCGTATGGTGTCCTTGGCCTCTATTGTCCCATCCTTGGACCCAGGGGATTGGTTCTCATCCCTGGACTTCCAGGATGCGTACTTCCATATCCACATTTTCGAGGGTCACAGGCGGTTCCTCTGCTTCTTGGTAAGGACAGACCACTACCAGTTTACGGTCCTTCCCTTTGGCCTTTCCATGGCCCCCAGGGTTTTTACCAAATGCATGGCGGTGGTGGCAGCCCACCTCAGGAGGAACGGGCTGCAGATCTTGCCCTTGAGCAGCCAGTCGTCCAGGTAGGGGAAGTCTCGGTCCCAGGTGCAGGCGCAGATGGAATTCCTGCTAGATACCTGCACGAGTCTAGGCCTAGTGGTGAACAAGGAAAAGTCCACGTTAGTCCCGGTTCAGCGCATACACTTCACAGGGGCTCTGTTAGACTCGATGGTGGCCCCGGCCTCCCTCCCCGGGGACAGGTTCGAGATGCTCAAAGGTCTCATCACCTCGGTCACGGCCTTTCCGGTGACGACAGCACGGGTGTGCCTTCAAATCCTAGGCCATATGGCAGCATGCACCTTCGTGATGTGACATGCCAGGCTCAGGATGAGACCCCTCCAACTCTGGCTGGCCTCCCAGTATTCCCAGGCCAGAGATGGCCTGGACAAGGTCATCATGTTGCCACCCAATGTAGTGGCTGACCTGCAATGGTGGTCCCTCCCGAGCAACATGCTTCAGGGTATCCCCTTCAGGGAACCCCCTCCCTCACTATATCTGGTGTCAGATGCCTCGGACCTATAATGGGAAGCCCATGTGGGGAGCTTCAAAACCCAGGGCAGATGGTTGCCCTCGGAATTGCATCCACCCATAAATGTCAGGGAGCTCAGGGCGGTGCGCCTGGCGTGCATAGCCTTCATCCAGCACCTAGGGGGGAAGGTGATCAGAGTCCTCACGGACAATACGACCACAATGTATTATATCAACAGGCAAGGGGGCACGTGTTACTTGGCCTTGTGCCAGGAAGCCCAGCTCCTGTGAGTTCTGTATAGCCCACAACATCCTTCTGAGGGCTTTTCACCTGCCCGGCAGGTTGTTCTCCCAACAACACGAGTGGTCTCTGCACAGGGAAGTGGCCAGACAGCTCTTCCTAGAGTGGGGCACTCCCCAGGTAAATCTATTCGCCACCGTCCAGAATCGCCTATGCCCGCTATTGTGCTCCAGGATGGGAGAGGGTGAAGGGGCGATATCGGACGCGTTCCTAATCCCATGGTCGGGCCGCCTGTTCTACGCCTTCCCGCCCTTCCCCCTGATAGGCAGGGTCCTACAGAAGGTAAAGGCAGACGGGGTTCGGATTAGCCTCATAGCCCCGGATTGGGCCCGTCAACATTGGTATGGGACCCTCCTGCAGCTTTTAGTGGCCCCCCTGTGCAGGCTGCCGCTCCGACTGGACCTCCTCTCCCAGGAGGGATGATATCTCCTCCACCCCAACCTGGCCATGCTCCATTTGACAGCGTGGCTGCTCTGTGGTTGAATGAGGAGGAGGGGAAGTGTTCTGAGGACGTTAGACAGGTCCTGCTTGAGAGCAGGAAACCGTCCACTCGTCGAACCTACCTGGCCAAATGGTATCGGTTCTCCATGTGGGCGAGGGAGAGGGTTTTTTTCCCCCTCCTCCGCGTCTATCCAGCTCAACCTCGATTACCTCCTGTCTCCTAGGATCCAAGGGCTGGCGCCCTCCTCAGTCAGGGTGCACCTGGTGGCCATTTCGGCTTTCCACCCCCTGGTGCAGGGCCTCTTGGTGTTTTTACACCACATGTCCTCCTGGTTCCTGAAAGGGCTGGATCGGGCATTCCCTTATGTCAGACCCCCGGTCCTGCTCTGGGACCTGAACCTAGTGCTCTCCCACCTCACAGGGCCTCCCTTTGGCCACATGTTCTTGGTCCCACTTACCATGTAAAGTGGCGTTCCTGGTGGCTATCCCCTCAGCCCGCCGGGTCTCGGAGCTTAGGGCCCTGATCTCCAAACCCCCGCATATGGTCTTCCATAGGGATACAGTCCAGCTCCGCCCGCACCCAGCCTTTCTGCCGAAGGTAGTCTCTGCTTTTCACATGGATCAGGACATCTTCCTCTCTGTCCTAAGCCCCATTCCTCCAATGAGGAACGATGCCCGCACATGCTAGATGTGTGTAGAGCGCTGGCTTTTTACTTAGACCGAACCAGGCCATTCCGTAAATCCCCTCAGCTTTTCATTGCTTCAGCAGGATCTAATAAGAGGGATAAGGCAAAGATGCCACATTTATTGTAAATATAATGATAACGCAAAAGATAAAAGTAAACAACGTTGTTTTGACTACTTATTCCTTACTTACACACACATTCACACAATCATTCATTTAAGTTCTGTATAGGTGTTATAGTTACCAGCCTAGAAGTTGCTTATGCCAAGTTACTGGCCAGGTATCTTGGTCATGAGGATGGAGCCGAGTCTGTGTCAGATGCACCCGATGCTCCTGGAGGTTGGTAGCAGAACCAGAGACTCAAAGTCCTCCGTCTTGAGAGTCCATTCTTATAGGATATAATTCCTATGTTAGTCTATGGGAGCTGTTTCATTCTGCTGTTGCTGACTCAATCAGCGGATGGCACATTCCTGGGCACATTTCTGGTGGCTCCACACTGTCCAAAGTTTGTGTTTCTCATCCTTCCAGGTGATGGGGTGGATCCCAATTTACCCTCCGGGGGTTGTCTGGTCAACCACTTGACACATTCTTCGGCCGATGGATACTCCCTTTCTAGGCTGGCACCTCCCTAACCATTCATGTATATCAAGCATTCATCAGCATACATTCCATATCTTAACCATATTTTAATTTACTGTCTCCACCACTTCTGGGGTGTGTGCTAATTTATTTGAGACTCCCGGCCCTTTAATCACAGAGGGTGGGGGTCTGTTCTAGGAGCCGTTAAGTGACTTTCACTTCATTCAACGGCTTATAGTGTTTTTTTACATTGTATTACTTACTTCAAGAACAAAGTCAATTAACTTGTTTGTAAGTTTTACATAGTAACAAAGTTTCTTTCTCAGGATAGATATAATCAATGGTTGCTACAGACAGTAGCTTACAAGTTTTAACAGAAGACCCAAGAGATTTTTGTACTTGGTGAAATTGTTGGATTTTAAAGTGTGGGGGACAAATTATGAGGGGGTCACTGTCACTTGGGGGAATCACTGTTAGTACCTTCTTTAATATCCCTACACTGTCCACTGCCTACGTGGCTCATGTCCTTATTCAGGACATCTGCTACATGGTCCTCTGTCCATACCTTTTCATCGCCTATGCGATCGTCTCCCAAACGCGGGATGACGCTGGGTTTGGTAGGGCGGTGGTCCTGTCCTGGTAACCCTTAAACTCCTACCCGCTTCCCATCAGGTATAGCTTGGAGTCACCTACTGTGGAATACACAAGAGCAATCACTCAAAGAAGAAAGGACAGTTACCTGTTCCGTCACTGGCGTTTTTCAAGGTGTGTTGCTCAGGTATATTCCACATCCCGCCCTCCTTCCCCTCTGTCGGAGTTGTCTGGCAAGAAGGAATTGAGGGTGGGGGGAGCGCGCAGCCCCCTTTATAGCGCAATATAGAGGCGCCACTCCAGGAGTCGCAGCGGGGCTCCCCCACTACGGGTACTGCTAAGGGAAAAACTTCTGGCACCGGTGCACGTGGCGAGCACGCACACCTACTGTGGAATACACCTGAGCAACGCATCTTGAAGAACGCCAGTTACGGAACAGGTAACTGTCCTTTTCTTCTCTATGCCGATTTCATAACACCACATCCTCAAGTGTCAGAGTCACGGTCAATGTAATTAGGTCGATGCAATAACAGTGAAGACATTGCATTGCTTATATCAAGACTGTTACTAGCTGTTACTAGCTTTCAGGAGCTATCTCACAATGCACCACACTGACAATACAATCGATACAAGCGCTTCTGGTGAGGACATGCACTGCCAACACAAGGAGCCAATTATGTGCACAAGTGATTTAATAACTATGGTGGCTGTATGTTGATATAAGTTAGGTTGACATAATTTTGTAGTGTAGACATACCCCAAATCTTTAAGGCTGACTTCACTAGGAAGAAAGGTGTATTCTTAACTACAGTTGGTGCTAATATATATATATATATACCGAACCTCATATTTAACTTAATTCGCCACTCACAAGTTAAGTTCTAGTTAAAAAAATCAGATAACACACGAAAAACCAGCAAAACCACTGGACCCCAAATGCACATATTTCTCATCAGTCATTCTCATGAAAACGCATAAACCCATGCCAAATGCCAGCACTAACACTACATGCATTATTTATATGCATTATTTATATAAACCCAAAGCAGGTTCTTCCCTCTCCTTTATTTAAGAATGTCAGGCTACTTTCCCCTCGCGCGGTCCCAGAGCTTGGGCTTCAGCCTGAGCCTGAACATCTACATGACACTTTTATAGTCCCTCAGCCTTAGCACTGTGAGCCTGAGTCAGCTGATATGGGCCAGTCAGAGATGATTAATTGCAGTTTAGACCTATCCTTAGAATACAGTATACTTGTGTTCTGAAAAGTGACTCTGTGTTTTAACGTTTCATATTTATGTGTTAATTATTTTAAGATTGAATCTGTTCAATTTAAAATTATTTCTTTTTTGGTGTGTTTTTTGGGGATAACTGCAGGGCTGAATACTTGGAATCTGAATGGAAAGTTGAGGTCTTCGAGTGATGAAGCACCAACAATAAAGTTTCTGTTTTCAATACTTAGTTAACAATTCTGTTCTGTATTTACTGGAATAGAATCCAGTACTCACTTTTCAACAGCTGCAGTGTCTGGAGGGCTAACAGATAGAAAACAGGTATTTTAGTAAAGATAAAGGATATGATGAATTAGACACAAGGAAAAGGTCTGTTGACAGAGGAACCAATTTTTACATACATTTCAGAGAAGAACTTACAGTGAACTATCTTGTGGAACTCAGAATCATGGTGGCTTTGAATGTGAATACAATAGAATTATTTTTAGTTGAATTGTAAAAATTAATTGCTCTTATGTTTAAAAGGATGGTCAAAGTTTAATGGTCTCTTCTCATCTCAGACGTACCTTGCATTAACGACTGTTGTAGGTGTGTGCAACTAGATTTGAGATTAGATAAACTATGCACAATTTACATGAAAATTTACCAGTCTGGATACAAACTAGTTGCCCAGCCTGTACCACTGTGGTGATACTGCTAAATTAATATTTTACTTGCCTTGTGCAATTAGAATTTTGCAATACTGGATTAGACAATGTACAGTATTTTAGGATTTTTCTGTAACACCAGTCATTATAGTAAGTAAGTGCTTCCCAGTTAAATTAGAGCTGCATAGTGATGTCCCTAGTGGATTCTGTAGTCTTCTGCTCTTCACCTCTGGCTGTAGAAGGCTCTAACTGGGTAGAAATATACATAATTTAAAAAATAAACTTACTTCTCTGATTATGCTGGGAAAACTTCCTGAAAGAGGGGGAGGAGAGAGTCTTTCAGTACACCCTAAAGATGGCTGAGCTCTGGGTTAGCCAGAGTTCTTGTGGGAGCTCATTCCATAGCTAGATCCCCTCGACCGATTAAAGCTTTATCTCTGTGTCTCACGCATTTTTGTCTGGATTTTATAAGCTGCATTGTCCCAGAGGAGCACAGCTGTGTTGGCGAGTCATGGATGGAGATGCAGTTGCAGATGTAGCTGAGTCCTAATTAGTATATTTTGAATAAAAGCTTGTGTAAATATGATTCTTATTTAGAGTTCTTATCATATGCTTCACTTATCTTAGAAAAAATTGGGTGATATTTTTTATCCTGATGAAAAAACAACCAATGAAATCATATTTTTCTCTTGTATTTCTGACATGTATAATAAGCTAGGTGGATACATGGATAGGCAGAACAATTTTCCTTTTGTTTACTTCCTTGCCCCCCAAATGTAGCAGTTTCCTTGTACATTAATCTCTGTGTTAAGTTTAAACCTTTGGATAAGCTTACCCAGGTGATTTAAAAAATATTAGTTTCCACTTACGAACATTTCCCCCCCCCCACCCCACTGAGACTCTTGAATTCATGGATTTGTGATTTTTATTAGCTTACAGGAACCTGTCATCTTATATCTGTACAGTTTCGTACATTGTATAGTGTACCTACAAGAAGTTCTTTGAGTAGTGTCCTTATGGATGCTCCATATCAGGATGTATATGCATCTGTGCGCTCTGTAGTGGGAATTTTTCATTAGCAACATCTGCGTGTCTGCATGTACCCTCAACATCCTTTTGCTCTGGTACAAGAGCACATAGGAAGGAATGGACTTGCCACCCCTCAGTTCTTTCTCAGCTGCCTGAGGCTTGAGATGGAGCATCATGGTGTCTGCTAACATGTCTTGCTACCCCTCTCGCTAAAATGTCTTTTTCTTAGAATATTTTTGTGTTTTGCACAATTGGTACTTTTAAAAAGTTTTTTTTCTCCCTCCTCTTTTTTTGCCTGATTTGGGCCTTTGATCCATGGCCTTGAGTACGGGTTATCCCCAAGACCCTAGGCTTCAAACCTTTCCTGACCTGCCACAGGACTTCCCTCCTTGTCCTCCGCCCCCAGCGATGAACATTCAAGCTGCCTTTGCTGTTTTAGGGAATCTTATGTCCTGTCCAAATATAAGCTCTGCTCATGGTTTAAGAGTAGATACAGTAAACTGAGGGAGGATAGGGCTCAAACTCCTATTAATGCAGTGCTTGCTGAAACCTGTGGGGTTTGAGTCCCCCCCGTGCATTGGATTGTCAGAGAGCTCTTGTGACTATCCCTACTGAGACTGTAAGCAAAGACGCTGGGGGGCCCTTTGGAACCATTTAAATCATTGAAGAAGAGAAGGCCCCCTTCCCAAAAAGAGAGAGGGAAAATCACCTCTATCTCAGGCGAACTCGCATCTTGTTGCAGGTACTGCTGAGGCTCCCATTCATCAGGTACTGAGACCATGGCACTGGCTAAGAAGACCATGCTATATACTGAGAACCCATCTGATAAACTACTAAAAGCAGTACCTATGTCAACACCGAGACATACGGACTCCAGAGCCAGGCTGAAATTATTGTTGCAGCCAGCAACCAAATGTGAAGGATTGACGTTTGGTACTGTTTCCGGTACCACCAGATATTCTGACTCCTGATGTCATTTGTGTACCGTCTAGTCTTTTGACTCACATGGACCTTCACATCTAGGAGGAGCCTGAGTAATTGTTAAGGGGTACTGAGACACACTCCTCACTGGTACTGTCTCATGTATTGGAGCATACTTACCTTCCTCTACCTTCTTCAACAATCTCTCACCCTCCAGTATTGTCACAGCCATCAGTCCCTCATTAACTCTTCAAGGATACATAGGCATGTTTCTAGCCAGTACTGACTGGACCCCATCTGATATCTTCCCAGCAACAGCGTCTGGTACCAATGCAATTATTGGACTCCTTTTTGTCCTGGCACTGTCTTGACCGCTGGTACTGACAACATTTGCCCCTCCAATTGGCACAGGAAATGACTTCTCATCAGATTCAGAAATGTCTGTACACAGTTCCCCTTTTCAGCCTCTTTCACTCAGGGTACACCCTGATAGAACTCCTAACCCGGTTTATACCCAACCCTGGCAAAGACAACAATGGGGTCCTGACCCTTTCCCTTATGCTCCACCACCCTGGGCTTATGGGAACCTCTGGATCCTTTATGGAGACCAGTTCTAAAGGGTCCCATCTCATAAAAGGGCACGTCAAAAGCAACAACTGCTATCCTTGGTCCTTCCACACAGTAGGCTCTTACAGGGAAGCAAGAGCTGCCTCCAGAAGAAGACACATCACCTTTCCACTAATCCTCCTTCTCCCCAGACAAGGCCGTCATGCCTCCCCCACCATCTTATGCTGGCAATTTCAAGGCCTTTCAGGACATTATGAAGTGCATAGAGGAGACCTACATATCCTGTTGGAAGAGACATAGGAGCCCCAACACTCCTTGTTGTACATCCTTTACACATCTCAAGGCAAAATCTCCTTGCCTATCAATAATGCTTTGGTGGCAAACCCCAGCTTGTATATCACCTAAATGTAAATGGGATGACAAAAAATACTACATCACACCCAAAGGATTGGAATATTTCTTTTCTCATCCTATACCCAGCTTTTGGGTCGTGGAGTCAGTCAACAAACAGAACAGACAATATTGATTCAGTTCTATGCCATCTATGCCAAAAAAATAAAATAAAAAAATTGGACCTTCTAGAATGAAAAAAACTACTGCTCTGCAGCACTGCATTTCCGAGTAGCCAGTTATCAAGCCCCGATGGTGAAATAGGATTTTATGAACTACTCCAAATTTTCATCCTTTATTGAACACTTGCCACAGTGCCCTTGTGATAGAAGGCTAGATAATAGCCAAGACATCTCTTCAGGCCTCACTAGATGCCACTGGCACATCTGCTTGCTCCATGGTAATAGTCATGTACAGAGCTTTTGGCTGCAGTCTACTGGTCTGCCTCAGGATGTACAAAGCACCATCAAGGTTATTCAAGAGATCCAGGTTATTCAGTGATTCCACAGATGGAATCAGTTCACTCTCAAGAACTCTCAGGCAATGCTATGATCTCTGGGCATCTATGTACTTATAGCAAAGAGAAAGTACCTAGGCTGCAGATGGCTCAGTGGTCTTGCCCAGACCATTACCAGCTGACAAGAATTGCTGAGCCCCCCCAGGGAGAATACCAGCTTCTCTAAGAAAGGACCATGCTCTACTGTGGCCTCCTAAGTAGCTACATCCTCAAAATGAGCATTTTGACCTGCTGACCTCTCTTACTCCACATTTTATGGTGCAGATATCCTCCCTCCACCCCATAAGGGCCATCTCATTCATTTTCTACCTTGCTAGGAACTCATCCACTTGGACAGACAAATCCTGGAAGTGATATCTACAGGTTATTTCATCCATTTCAAGTCACTTCCACCCTCGTATCCCCACCTCCCACTGCGGCCTTCAGGGACTCCTCTCACAAGAGTCTCTTGAGGCAAGAAGGTACAATCCCTCCTAACAGTGGAGGCGATCAAACCTGTGCCACTGGACTTGGTTGGGAAAGGATTATGTTCCAGGTGTTTCCTGGATCCCAAGAAAAACAGGGGCTGGAGACCAATTCTAGACCTCAGGACACTAAACATCTTTGTCTGAACTCAATGATTCAGAATGATACCCTAGCAATATTTTCCTCTCTGGACCTGGGAAATGGTTTTTCTCCCTTGACTTCCAGGATGCTTATTTTCATATAGCCACACAACATTTGCACAGATATTTCCAATATTTTGTCCTGGGTAGAGACCACTACCAGTATCGCATCCCACCTTTCGGTCTTTCCACTGCTCCAAGGGTCTTTACTAAAGTTCTATTGGCCGCTACAGCCCGTCTTCATCAAATTGAAATAATAATTTTTCCCTATCTGGACGATTGGCTCCTGAAAGGTCAGCCATTTTTTGAAGCACAGACAGCAACCAGTAGAGGCTATTTCTGTTCTGCTCACTGGGCATTCACCGCAATGCTGAAGAGTCTGCTCTAAAAGGACCCACTCCCAGTGTGTTTAGGCCTGGCTTAGAACCATTTACACCCACAACAAACACAGGCTTTCCAATCAGGTGTTGGAAGCCTGGAGAGTTCTTGATTTTCTAACTTGGTGAAAGTATCCACAGAAGGTGTGCATAGGAGCTCCCTTCTTCAGCTCCCTCCCGCCAGAATCATCTCTACAGACATCTCTCTGATAGGATGGGGCATGCACTTTCAAAAAGCTCACAGCTCAGGGCAAGGGGCCCCCTTGAGGCGATCCTCGATATCAGTGTACTAGAGCTTAGAGCAGTTATATTTGCCAGTGCTTCCTTCCACATGACAGTGGCTTCTAAATCAGAATAATGCTGGACAACAAAGCAGCAATGTATTATATCAATTGGCAAGGAGGAGTAAAATTCCAGTCCTCACGTGCTGAAGCGGTAAAACTATGGAACTAATGCATATTGCACTACATACCAATGTCAGTGGTTTGTCTACTAGGACTACAGAACACAGTAGCTGATTTCCTCTGCAGACATTTCAGCATTGACCACGAGTGGGAACTGAATCATGAGGTATTTAGAAACAGATGTTTTATCTAGGGCCATCCACAGGTAGATCTCTTTGCAACTCCATCCAACATGAAGAGTAGATGATTCTGCTCAAGGGGAGGGCATGGCTAGATCTCGATGGGGGATGCCCTAATACTTTCTTGGCTTTATGTACTGCTCTAGGCTTATCCCTGACTCTGCTACTGCTCAAGGTTCTGAACAAATTGAAACAAGAAAAATTAATAGCCATCCTCAAAGCACTGTCATAGGCCGGTTTGGTTATAAGAGCAGGTTTGCACATCTCCACAACTGCATCACTTCCTTCCCTTGACAATGAATCTTCTCAGGATCCATCACCCTTCCTAACCTCTTGGCGTTTCACCTCACAGCATGGCTACTAAATGGCTGCTAGTATAGAATAGACTGCTCCCCAGAGGTACAAACAGTGCTGTTTCATAGCAAAACACCTACAATGAGAAAAGTTATCTGCAGCAGTGGAAACATTTCCAGACTTGGTGCAGTCACCAATTTATACTTCCTCTTGAGTCTCACCTAACATACATTCTTGATGATTTATTCAGTTAAAAAACCACAGGGTTATCCCTGAGTTTGATTAAAGTTCACCTAGCTTCTATAACAGTCTTTCACCTCCCCCAGTGAGGGATTTTAGTTTTCATCCACCCAACCATGGCGAGGTTTCTCAAAGGCCCCTTCAACCTCTTCTGTCCACTTAAAGAACTAATTCCACCATGGGACTTCAACTTAGTCCTCAATGTGCTGAAGAAACTCCCATTTGAACCTATGGCAAACTCTTCCCTTCTCCATCTTAGAGACAAGGTGGATGAGGTAATATCTTTTTACTAGGGCTGTTGATTAATCCCAGTTAATTCATGCAATTAACTCAAAAACATTAATTGTGATTAAAAAAATTGTGATTAATTGCACTGTTAAGCAATAGAATACCAGTTGAAATTTATTAAATATTTTTGGGTGTTTTTCTATATTTTCAAATATACTGATTTCAATTACAACACAGAATACAAAGTGTACAGTGTAATATTCACTTTATATTTTTGATTACTAATATTTGTACTGTAAAAATGATAAACAAAAGAAATAGTATTTTTCAGTTCACCTCATACAAGTACTGTAGTGCACTCTCCTTATCGTGAAAGTGCAACTTACAAATGTAGTTTTTTTCTTACATAACTGCACTCCAAAAAAAAAAAAAAAAAAAAAAAGTAAAAGTTTAGAGCCTGCAAGTCCACTCAGTCCTACTGCTTGTTCAGCCAATCGTGAAGACAAACAAGTTTGTTTACATTTATGGGACATAATGCTGCCTGCTTCTTATTTACAATGTCACCTGAAAGTGAGAACAGGTATTCACACTTTTGTAGCTGGCATTGCAGGGTATTTACTTGCCAGATACGCTAAACATTCGTATGCCCCTTCATGCTTCGGTCACCATCCAGAAGACATGCTTCCATGCTGATGATGCTCATGTGACATTACGTTCCATATTCTTTATGGAAATATGCTTATGATATGGATATGACATAACTGAGATATATCTTATGCAAGATAGCTCATGTAAGATACCATTGGAAAGGTTATGATTTACTGAATGTGATTATCCAATTTTTATGCGTGCCATCAAATTTGATGAGCCTGTGATGTTGCACTCCATATGCTTTATGAAAATATGCTTATGAATGTGAAGATGATGTAACTGAAATATGCTTTATGCAAAAGGTCTCTTGTAAGATATCATTACAAAGCTTATAATCTACTGAGTGTGTTCATTCTATTTGTATGCATGTATCATTCTTATATCTGAAACTAGAAATATGAAGTATAAATCTGAGTTCCTATTGTAATTCTGCAAACTGTGGGCCGTTAATGGTGGTTTAGAATCTTGATCGCTCTCATTGACTAGGACAATTGGTTATGGATGGTTTATTTACTTGCAAGCTTTTCTGTATATGTGTGGGCCAGCCCGTGGGTAATGAAGAATGAGGTCTTACAGTGATATGTGACCACGTCACCGGATAATGAAATCCATCTTAAATCTGGTACTTTTCCATTCAGAAGGAGGGATGGGGACCCAGAATGACAAGGGTCCTGCCTTGTGCCAAAGCTATAAAAGGGGGTGGAGCAGAACAAAAGAGCCTGCCAGTCATGAGACAGCCCCTGCTTTCCACCTAGGATGTCTGGGGAAAGGATTGGGCCCAGACTAGGAAGGAGTCTAGTCTTTGAAAGAAGCTTATTGGAACATCTGACGGTGAGATATTACCTGTAATCAGTTTATTAATGTATTAGGCTTAGACTTGCGTGTTTTTCCTTTATTTTGCTTGGTGATGTACTTTTTTCTGTCTGTTATTACTTGAAACCATATAAATTCTACTTTTTAGAATTTTAATTCTTAAATTATTTTACTTAATAAAATCACTTTTATTTATTAATGAACCCAAAGTAAGTGATTAATACCTGTGGGGTCAAGTTTGGGAAACAAAGGATTCCCGCCTTACATAAACCTTATTTAAGGGTGGGGAGGAATGCAAAAGGGACTCCTCTCCGTGACCTGTCTGCCCAAGAAGAAAGACTGCTAAAGACACCTGAAGTGAAGGCAAGGCAGAAGTCCAGACTGAGACAAGGGAACCAGTATGAAAAGAAATATAACTGGAACTCTAAACTCTGGAAATTTTGCAACCTCCCTAAAATAACATTTAGAGTAAGAAATTACATTTTGTAGCCTGTTTCTAAGAATTTTGAGCTAAGCTTGCGTATTTTGTTTTATTTACTCATTAATCTTCTGTCTATTCTCTCTTATATTCACTTAAAATTCCCCTTTTGTAGTTAATAAACTTATTGCTTGTTTATAATATAACCCCGTTTGTACAATTCATAGTGTGTGTTGCGGGGGCGGGCATAAGAGACTGTGCATACCTTCCGCCACACTGAGGGAGGAGGCAGATTTCATAGTATACCTTTGGGTCTGCACTCCAAGGGAGGTGGACACCTGAGTGCTGGGGCAAGTCTCTTAAGCTGAGTCTTCCCAGAACTGATCTCAGTATCTGTGTCGTTCTTCAGTTGGGTGTGATACTGCCTATGTGTGTTCTGGAGGAGGCTTAATAGCCTGGCTCAACAAGACAGGTAAAAGGGTGTCCAAGCTGGCATAACAGGTGGGCTCAGTGGTATCTCAGCATATCAGGTGGCATCCTAAGGGGAGCAACCTGTCAGCTCGTTAAAAAAAATGTGTTAATTAAATTTGTGACTGAACTCGGGGGGAGGGGAATTGTATGTTTCCTGCTATATTTTACCCGTATTCTGCCAAATATTTCATGTTATAGCAGTCTCGGATGATGACCCAGCACATTTGTTTTAAGAACACTTTCACTGCAGATTTGACAAAATGCAAAGAAGGTATCAATGTGAGATTTCTAAAGAAGCTACAGCACTTGACCCAAGATTAAAAAATCTGAAGTGCCTTCCAAAATCTGAGAGGGGCGAGGTGTGGAGCATGCTTTCAGAAGTCTTAAAAGAACAGCACTCTGAGGCGGAAAGTACAGAACCCGAACTATCAAAAAAGAAAATCTTTTGCTGGTGGCATCTGACTCAAATTATGAAAATGAACATGCGTTGGTCCGCACTATTTTGGTTCGTTATCGAGCAGAACCCGTCAGCATGGACGCGTATCCTCTGAAATGGTGGCTGAAGTATGTAGGGACATATGAATTTTAGGGCATTTGGCACGTAAATATCTTGTGACACTGGCTACAACAGTGCCATGTGAACACCTGTTCTCACTTTCAGGTGACATTGTAAATAAAAAGCGGTCAGCATTATCTCCCGCAAATGTAAACAAACTTGTTTGTCTGAGCGATTGGCTGAACAGGAAGTAGGACTTGAGAGGACTTGTAGGCGCTAAAGTTTTACTTTGTTTTATTTTTAATGCAGTTTTTTTGTACATAATTCTACATCTGTAAGTTCAACTTTCATGATAAAGAGATTGCACTACAGTACTTGCAATGGGGGAATTGAAAAATACTATTCTTTTGTTTTTTACAGTGCAAATATTTGTAATAAAAATAAATATAAATTGAGCATTGTACGCTTTGTATTCTGTGTTGTAATTGAAATCCATATATTTTGAAAATGTAGAAAACATCCAAAAATATTTAAATAAATGGTATTTTATTATTGTTTAACAATGCAGTTAATCGTGATTAATTTTTTAAATTGCTTGACAGCCCTACTTTTTACTGGACCAACTTTGGTCCACTAAAATATATTATCTCACTTATCTTGTCTCTCTAATATCCTGGGATCAGCATGGCTATATCAGTCCTCCTCCATCTCTTAAAACCTCATGTCTCATTATAGCCATTATTTTGGCCAGGAGGATAGGGGAGCTTGAAGCCCTTGTAGCTGACCCACCATACATGGTATTCTATTGCAACAAGGTGACACTATCTCCGCACCCTCATGTCCTTCCTAAGGTTTCCTCAGAATTTCACATAACCAAAGCCTCAGTCTTCAAGAGACAAAATAAGCCTTCATTCACCAGATGTAAGAAGAGCTCTTGCTTTTTACCTAGACAGGAGGGCTTACCAAAACTTCTTATCTCAATTGTAGAAGGACAGGTCATTTCCACTCAAAGATGCACCTCAACCTGTTACAAAGTTGCAGGGGTTCAACCCTCTCCAAGAGCTATTGTTCACTCCACCAGGGCTCAATCCACCTGTTTCCCTGCTGAGAAACATACCTATCCCAGACATTTGCACAACAATACACAAGTTCTCCCAGTACTGCACTCTTGTGACTTCTTCCAGAGCTGATGCAACTTTTGGTGATGCTGTTCTACAATCTGTACTGAATCCATCTCAAAGTGACAGTATTGCTTGGGAGTCTCCTGATGTGGGACACCCATGGTGATATTACTAGAAAAAATTAGAGGTTACTTACCCTGGTACCTTAACTGGAATTCTTTGAGATGTTTCCCTTTTTGAGTGCTCTGCTACCCACCTTTCTAACACGGCTGCTACTCTGATATCTGCCGCAGAGCCACTCATTGGATTTCCATGGTTGAGAAGGAACTGGAATGGTGGCAGGTCCACTCCTCCCTATATGCGCTCATACTGGAGCACAAGTATGTGGACTTGTGGATGCTACTGACGAAAAGTTTCTGAGCCAGAGTGCACAGGTGCACACACATCCTGATGTGGGGGACATATTTCAAAGAACTCCAGTTACTGTAAAAGGTAAATAACCTCTTCTTCCTGATGGAAATTATATCACTTATATAAAAATAATTGGGGATATGGGAGAACATCTTGTCACTTTCATAAATTAATAAAAATGTGGAACATTGTAAAACCGTAGAAATACTGTGCACATGTATATAGATTAACATTTACACCATTGGTATAATACAATTACAAGTTTTGGGAGAATGCAACCATACATTTTTCAAGAGAATCAAGAGCACAACACAAATGTTGATCTGGTTCAGGAACTGCTTCCTTTTATTTCTAGGTGTGGGTCCCGTTTACAAGAATGACAAGATGAAAATGGGACCTTCGTATTTAATAGATATGCTCCTTATAGTCATAATCTCTGTTGCTTGTTTCAGTGACTAAAATAAGTTTTAATACTTCATTGTACTGCTGAACCAAAACAGACCTGGGAATGGAAGCTGGATTCTGCTCTGGGTTAAGAACATAAGAACGGCCATACTGGGTCAGACTAAATGTCCATCTAGTCCAGTATCATATCTTCCGACAGTGGCCAATGCCAGGTGCCCCAGAGGGAACGAACAGAACAGGTAATCCTCAAGTGATTCATTCCCAGCTTCTGACTTGCACATAATTGATATAATTAAATTCTAATTTCAAGTCCAAATTGTGCTCTTGTTTATCCTGGTGCATCCCTGTTTAAAAACAATTGGGTTGCACCTGCTTGAGGACAGAATTGGAAAAATCTTAATACTGATTATGAGGCATGAGATAGAAAGAAGGCACCTTGACTCTTGGGTCCCATGCTAAATTTGGTGAATTTGTAGGGCTGGTAGTTGGAGGTGACGGTGGGAGAAGGGAACACGTTTGAACTTTTAAACTGAACACACTTGTTATGGAAATCAAGATACAAACACTGACCCTTCAGTGCTATTTCTGTAGAATTGCTCATAGAGCAGAACTTCATTTGAAGTGTATATAAGGGAGTATACATTTTAACCTGTTTCTTTTATGGAGTTGCTGTTTCAAGTAGATGACTGAAAGGTGTCGTTCCCCCCACCCCCAGTAATTTCCGATGTGGATGATTGGTTCTCAGTGTTTAATCTTATAAAATATTTTAGTGACTCAGTTATTCCTTTATTTTGTGTTCTAAGAACAGTCATGTTTTTTCATGACATTTGCTTTAGTACTTCTTGCTATTTTCCAGAATAAGACAAATTATTTTTATTTTTAGATTAATATATTACTTCTGAATTTGCCATAGTAATTTTGTTTATTCATTTACAGAGCCAATGATTGTGTTAGTTTAGGAATACATTTCTTATAGTAAATACAGAGAAAACATTCCTTTGGTGAATCTAGGAAATATATTTTATATTAATTTGCAAAAATAAAGTACTTATCGGTTCACAGTCAAGCTGGAAAGGCATATTGAGTGGTGTCCCGCAGGGATTGGTCCTGAGTCCCGTTCTGTTCGGTATCTTCATAAATGATTTAGTTAATGACAGAGAGAGTACACTTACAAAGTTTACAGACAATACCAAGTTGGGAGGGGTTGGAAGTGTTTTGGAGCCCAGGATAAAAATTCAAAATGATCTGGACAAACTGGAGAAATAGTCTGAAGTAAATAGGAGGAAGTTCAGTAAGGACAAATGCAAAGTACTCAATTTAGGAAGGAACAATCAATTGCATACATACAAAATGGGAAATGACTGCGTAGGAAAGAAAACTACGGAGAGGAATCTGGGGGTTTCAGTGGATCAGAAGCGAAAAATGGGTCAACAGTCTAACGCTGTTGCAAACAAACCAATCATTATTCTGGATGTATCAGCAGGAGTGTTACAAGCAACACACAAAGTAATTCTTCTACTCTACTCCACGCCAATAAGGCCTCAACTGGAGTATTGTGTTCATTTTGGGTACTGCATTTCATGGAAGATCTCCATTTCATTGGAGAAAGTCCAGAGGAGAGCAACAAAAAATGATTAACGTTCTAGAAAACATGATCTGTGAGGAAAGATTTGAAAAAATTGGGTTTGTTTAGTCTGGAGAAGAGAAGACTGAGAGGGGACATAATAGTTTCCATGTACGTAAAACAGTGATTCTCAAACTTTTGTACTGGTGACCCTTTTCACATAGCAAGCCTCTGAGTGCGACCCTCCCTTATAAATTAAAAACACTTTTTTATATATTTAACACCATTATAAATGCTAGAGATAAAGCGGGGTTTGGGGTGGAGGTTGACAGCTCGCGACCCCCCCATGTAATAGCCTTGTGACCCCCTGAGGGGTCCCGACCCCCAGTTTGAGAACCCCTGACATAAAAGGTCGTTACAAGGAAGAGGGGGGGAAAAATTGTTCTCCTTAACCTCTGAGCATAGGACAAGAAGCAATGGTCTTAAATTGCAGCTAGGTTGGACATTAAGAAAAATTTCCTAAATGTCACGGTATTTAAGCACTGGAACAAGTTGCCAAGGAAGGTTGTGGAATCTCCATCATTGGAGGTTATTAAGAACAGTCGAGAGAAATGCCTGTCAGGAATGATCTGGTTATTACTTAGTCCTGCCTTGAGTGCAGGGGACTGGCTAGATGACCTCTCAAGGTACCTTTCAGCCCCACCCTTCTGAGATTCTGTCTCTTTCATTTTAGTGGTTGCTAGTGAGACTTTTTTCTTAATATATTACAATAAGAAAATAAAATACCCATAATCAACTACTTTGTGTCCAGGAAGATTGTGAAGGGATTTATTTTTTCTACTTGGCATGTTTCCTCGAGTTTTAGGGCCAGATTCTTATCTCAGTTATGCTGGTGTAGAGCTGAAATAACTCCATTTTTTTATATTAGTTATTCCAGATTTATACCAGTCGAACTGAGATCTAAATCTGAGCAGTTTTGTGTCCAGTTTTGTTTCATGTAGTTGAGTGAATACTTTGGATTGGTATAGTGTAACAGGAAAAAGGTGAGGTAATGCTTTTAGCAATATTTCCTTAGAGAGGAAATAGTTTTTCCTCATTTGTTGGTAGATGAAAGCATAGCTAAATTAGTTGGAATGTGTTTCTTAGCTCCTCATTATAGCAAAAGGTACTATTTCAGAATGGGTATAATCACAGATTTTGTAGTGGAAAAATTATGTAATGTGTCCTTTCTCTGGTAAAGGCTTTTAAAAATGCCTAAAGACAAAAGTTCTGTTAATTCTCTCAAGTACAGAATTACACAGAGACTATAACTTTTTTTGTTGTTGGAGGGTCTGATCCAATTTTGTTAGTTTTATTTGATACCATGTGATGCACTTCAGAAATAATATTGATAAATTTATTTATTACCTTTGACTTATCATGAAGTATCTTTTCTAAAGGAATTGCTTCTGTAAAATAATTTTAAAATACACAATTTGTATGCATTATTTCATTTAGCAACTCACCCATAACAAAACAAACAAGCAAAAAGCAGCGAATGAGGCATATAAATGTAATGAAACATACCCCATTTCTTTTTAAAACAAAACTCACCACCACTCTGGTGGGGTGATGCGGGGTGGGGGAGGGGCGAGAAGCACTTCTTTTTGGTAGAAATGGTAAATGTGACCCATTTTCAAGTGTCCACCCATGCTCTCTTAACTAGAAATCTCACTGTCCTACTTTGCCATTGATTGGGAAGAAGTTGGTGATATGCTGTTATCAAAATGCTGAATCACTGAGTCTCCAATCACTTTAATTTTTGAACTCAAGCTATTAAGCAAATGAACGGTAAATGTTCACTTGTAGAGAACTTCTCTGAAGACAACAAAATAAACTTGATCATTTTGTCGATAAATATGAAAATCTGGTCCTCTTTTAGCTTTTTGAGTATTGCAGCTATTTTAAGTCTATAATTTCAAAAACCATCCATGATTTTAGTATATAACATCTAAAAATATCTGTGACTTGATGCAACGTATAAATAACCAAGCAGTTTGTTTACACTCATGGTGAACATTAGGCCTATAGGTAGTTCAGTAAATGGACACTCTAGGTAAATATTTAGCTGGCATCAGAGAAATCTGTTTTACCCAACAATGAGTTTTCTAATTCCCTTTACCAACCTGCTTTACTTAGGCCTTGGCTACACTGGCAATTCACAGCGCTGCACTTGCTGCGCTCAGGGGTGTGAAAAAACACCCCCCCTGAGCGCAGCGAGTGCAGCGCTGTGAAGCGCCAGTGTAATCAGAGCCTGCAGTGCTGCACGCTCGCTTGCAGCGCTGCAAGCTATTCCCCTCGGAGAGGTGGAGTACTTGCAGCGCTGCGAGAGAGCTCTCGCCGAGGCAGCGCTGTGAATCCAGAAGTGTAGCCAAGGCCTAAGGAAGCATTTGGTGGACAGAACAGGTCAGTGTCTCAGTTGCATACTCTAGTGATATGGCTTCATTATCATCAACAGCCATGGTAAACTTTTGTTGAGATTTAATTTATGCATAAATAAAATTACATTTCCTGCTTTGTGATGTCCTAGTTTACTGGAGTTGTACAGAAAGTGGAGAAATATGAATTTATCATGTGAAAGAAGGAACAATGTGTAATGGAGTTACAGTGGAGGGTCCTTTTATAATAACTTACTTAAGTTACTTACTTAAGCTTGTATACAACAAGCTTTTCTTCCTAAATATAAAGTTGCTGATAATGTGCTATTTTATCTGGAAGCTACTTTTCCCTCTTTAGAATCACAGAGGTGCTGGTGTTATATCATGTCCTTTTTTTATAACGTAACTATGAATATACTACTCACAACTGTGGCTAATAAAACTGTACTTTATTAGCCACATACAAATTGTAACCATCACTGCTTTGTCCCACAATAAAAAAAATAAATAAAAATAAAGAAAACTTTGCAAGTGGTTGTTGTAATGTTAACAGAGACCCACTTCTCCATGAGTAGCTTTTTGTTATGATGTGGTATTATCAAAGGTTATGGTGTTATAATCAAAATCAACTTGAGGAAAGAACCATGTGTGTTACATATAGATGGTCAGGAATTTTCCATCTTTTTTTTTTTTTTTTTAAATGTTTTTGCAAAATACAAATTTTTGCCAGGAAAGTTTTAGTTTTGATTTGGTTTACCACTGGGAAAGTCAAAACAAAAAATTTCAATTTGGGTTGACCTGAATAAAACTATTTCAGTTCGTTGAACCAAATTGAAATGTTCAGTTTCTGGTCAGTTCAGCATTCATCTGTGTCTGATTTAGCTGCTTCAGTACCTCCTGGGAATTGTTGGACAGGTGCCTGATGTCCCCATTCTCCTCTATGGGCTGGGCTTCTGGATGCATCTCTGAAGATGCACCATGGTCCTCCTCTTGTTCAACTGCCCTGTGCATCATGGAAGTCCATCGGGGAGCCGGACCCAGAAAGGAGATTCGTAGCATGAGGCATTGCCATAGCTCAGGTAGACAGATTAATGTTTCATCAAGCCAAAAAATATTTTGATTTCACAATATGAAAAGAAACATTTTGAATCAGGAGTGATGAAAAGTTTTTAGTTTTGAATGAAAATATCGAAATGAAATGCTTTGACATTTTTGAGCTATGGAGCTTCCCATTGCGTGAATAATTTTAATATTTCAACTCTTCTTCCTGATTTAGGACAAACACATTTTGATAATCAGAATGTTCTATGGGATGAAAATTCAGATTCTTGATGGATTCTTGTGTTCCATGAGCTATTTCTGGGGCAATATCTGGACTCCTTCATGAGAAGTGTTCTAACTTCAGAATCATTGTGTTAGATAAGGTACATCTTTCCTGTTGTGGTATCAGGGCTGGCATAAAGTATAAGCACTATAGACTTGTGCCTCTACCCTGCTCTTGGAATCATGTGATTTACATCAGAATCTAAGTTTTAATTAATAAAAATTAAGCTAGCACATTTTAAAAATGCACCTTTTTATCCCAGTCTAAACAAGTCCTTAATTATGGGTTGTTAATACCAAGACCTACAGTGTACAGCATAGTGTATTGACTTTTTTTTTTTAAATGAGCTATTTTAAGCATGATTTAAATCAGCAAGCAGGAAGCCTGGATTTAAATAATTGATTTCATTCTTGTTTTGCATCTTTAATTTTTAGTGATTTCCTAATGTGAATAAAGAACAGGAGTACTTGTGGCACCTTAGAGACTAACAAATTTATTAGAGCATAAGCTTTCGTGGACTACAGCCCACTTCTTCGGATGCATATATGTGAATGTATCTTTCTTTGGTAGGTAGAAATATTATAACATGTTAATTTGCAACTAAATATTGTCTTTACATTGCATTTGGTTCTTTTTGCCAGTCAGGAGTATACATTACGTCCATACACATTTATTTAACCAGTTACATAGCACAACATACATTTATTAAGATTTTTGATTTTTACCTTTTTTCTGTCAGAAAATGCTGATACATTTTTTATTTGCTAGATAATACCTTTTTACTTGTGATTTGTATCAGACTGCTTTTGTATGGAAATTGGAATTTAATTTAAAATGCACAATAACATTTTAAAATTATCTTCAATGTTTTGGATACACAAGGAGAAAAGTTTCAGACTAGCAGCCGTGTTAGTCTGTATCCGCAAAAAGAATAGGAGTACTTGTGGCACCTTAGAGACTAACAAATTTATTTGAGCATAAGCTTTCGTGGGCTACAGCCCACTTCATCGGATGCGTAGACTGGAACATACAGCAAGAAGATATTTATTCATACAGAGAACATGAAAAGGTGGAAGTAGCCATACCAACTGTAAGAAGCCAATCAACTGAGATGAGCTATCATCAGCAGGAGGAAAAAACTTTTGAAGTGATAATCGAGATGACCCATAGAAGGTGTGAGGATACTTAACATGGGGAAATAGATTCAATTAGTGTAATGACCCAACTATTCCTAGTCTCTGTTCAAACCTAAATTAATTGTATCTAATTTGCATATTCAAGTTCAGCAGTCTCTCCTTGGAGTCTGTTTTTGAAATTTTTTGTTGCAAAATTGCCATCTTCAAGTCTGTCACTGAGTGGTTATAGAGGTTGAAGTGTTCTCCCACTGGTTTTTGAATGTTATGATTCCTGATGTCAGATTTGTGTCCATTTATTCTTTTGTGTAGAGACTGTCCGGTTTGGCCAATGTATATGGCAAAGGGGCAAGGAGAAAAGTTTATGAAAATGAATTTTTTATTTAAAAATTGATTTATTAAGTATTATTTGTATGTAGTGAATTGACAGATTATCTCTGATCACCATGGGCCAGATTTTCAAAGGTATATATGTTTCTAAAGATAGCTTCCTGGTGCTTACTTAAGTAGGTTTGGTGCTAACTGCCCTTGAAATCGATTGGAGTTGAAATCAATGAAAGCAGATTAGGTGCCTATGCACTTTTGAAAATCCCTTGCATCTTTAGGCGCCTAAATACTTTTCAAAATCTGGTCCCAGGTCCTTCAAGTTTTTAGAATTAGTAGATCTCATCCTCTTCCATCTGGTTTTTATTTATAGATTGGAAGAGACAAAACAAACTTTCCAACTTTCTAAATTCCCAGTCAATTTCTCAAGTCGGAACTAGTACAAAAGAAGAAATTGTTCTCTGCACTTGGTAGCTAAACTGAAACCAAAGTACGGTAATTAAGGCAAAAGCTTTTGCCCACAACAGGAACTGAAAGCACATCTATGTGGAAAAATGTAAATTCCAGCATTCACTCAATTGTACCGAAAGAAAAGAATATAGATATTTCCTTAATGCAGTACATGACATTGTAACATATTTATAAAACTTGATTTGACCTTGAATTCTGTATATAACTAAAAAAGCGTCATTTTTTTAACTTATTCAGATTTTAGGAGGGTTCATTGATGAGCATTATATTTTTTAGTTATTTAAATTATTTTAATGGCTTAGAGTAAGTTTAAGCCTTAACCACAGTTGTCATACTTTGAAATTTGATTACTAATGGTTTATTTTAAAAAATAAAAATGTATTTAAATAAAAAAAATTAAAATTTTGTTTTTAAATTGTTATCCACCTTGCT
This sequence comes from Trachemys scripta elegans, assembly GCF_013100865.1. Classification (NCBI taxonomy): domain Eukaryota; kingdom Metazoa; phylum Chordata; order Testudines; family Emydidae; genus Trachemys; species Trachemys scripta. The sequence continues at coordinate 244,361,938 of NC_048299.1, forward strand.
ACCAACTTCTAACACCACCACATCAGAGGACTCTGTGTGTGGCAAGAAGAGTGCAGTGGGTCCAGTGCACTTTTACAAGCAGATACACTGTGACGGCTATAGTAAGTATTGGTGGACCCCTGCTGCCTCTCCTATCTCTTCAGTGGAGAGAGGCACCTTCTTTTCCTCAAGGGAGGGACTCCAACTGTGGAGGAAACCAGGCAGCAAGGAATGCTATACTTCTGTGTCATCTTCATTGGGAAGGAAGGGCTGGTCTTCTGCCGTCGGTAGGACCATGAAGCAGCAGTGGAGCCAGCTTGGGTGCCTATTACTCATTCATGAACCACGTGGACTCCTAGCCTAGATGCTGTTACAAAAGAGAGAAGGGGGGGAAGCATGGTCCAATGGGATTGAGAGGCAGTTTTCTCTGATAGGAGTCCCCAGACTGCAGTGAGCCTTTTCTTCTCCTCCACCTCTGTTGTTGGAAATGGAGCAGTGCCTAACTCATTTTTTTGTCGTCCCCTCCCGGCTACCAAATTTTGTGTTTTTTGCACCCCCCCCCCGCCCCTCAGTTTGTCTGGGCTTGTTGGTGGTTGCTGATCTTGGATGCCTCCAAGAAAGAGATTTTTGTATTCTAAATATTTTGTATTCTTGAGAATCTGTAACTTGCATTTGAAATCTTAATCTTGGACACAACAACATCATTGACATACACTGCCAGTTTGTGTTTCATATTTTTACTCTTAGTATCCTTTATTTTAAGAACATTTCTTAGATGTGTGTTGTACACCCTTGTCTTATGCCTGTATAATATTAAATGGAGCAAATCCTCTATTTTCAATGTTTATCACTGCCTCAAGGGAGACATACTGTGCTGCCTTTTAACCCGTTTCTTAAAATAACCTCCTGAACACATCCAACACATAATAGTCCATAAAAATTTCCATTGTACATGATGACATTTTCTTTGGCATTGAGCATTATTGTAACAAGTTTGATTTTAAAAGTGTGGTGATCATGTCAACTATGTTGGCCTGGATATTCCTTTATGCTGATTTCTTGTAAGAATTGAAATGTTCTTGCTATTTTTTTTTTTTTTTTTTTTTTTAGAGAAAGAAAGTTAAATTTTACCTCCATACATATTTTATTTTGGGGTTGGTAAGTCATGGTGTCAAGCACAGGCCTCTCCTGCAGCTTAAGAATTAAACAGAGGTGCCTTCCTGATTAAACTATTGGGCTTTGTACTCAGGCTTTGGTGTATGCCATATCAAGCTTATTTCCAAACAAACAATGATTCAAAATCTTTATCCTCTCTTGCTTCTGGGTCTGCACACACAATGAGAAATATATGTATGTATTCTGAGGTAGAGGTCTTCTGTCTGCGCAACTGTCCTTCCTTGGTTTACTGTACACTGGCTTGACTATGAGCCTAATAGATGTAGAACTGCAGTTTTGCACTGGTGTTTCCCACAACAAATATACCACTACTGCAATTTCAAATAGTTTCCTGGAAATGCTAGGAGCAATGACATGATTACATGATCATGAAAGATCATGACATGGCCACTGTAAGATGGGTTGTATATGGAAGAGCTAAAAGTCTGCAATTTGTAAAAATGATTCTGATGTTTATAGCCTGAGACCTTTCACATGCTTCAGCTTTGCATTCATGACTCTATTTCAGGTTGCCATTTTACTTGAGCCCCTCCTCACTTACCAGCAGCTCCTTTATATTAATATTTTAATAATTTAGTTAATATTTAAAAATATAGGTTTATTAGCACTACTACATGATCTGTTTTGTCTTATTTCCTAATTAAATTATGGTAATTATGAAGAATATGGTATTCATCATTGGAAAACCAGAGCTTAGAGCTCTATATAGTTATCCTATATAAATTTCCATAAAGCTTTGCTTCATTCAGAATCGTGATTTAAACCAAACTGGCAATTAAACTAATAAGAGGACAAGGAGGTAATTTTCATGAACAAAATACTTTGATGCTTGGAAAATAGTGTTTCCTATTTAAAGGTTTATAAAGCTGGGAAGCTTATCTGACACAATCATTAAATTGTGCTTGTTTGAAATTATCAGAATTTTTAAAATATTCTGGAGCTAAATTTTTTATTTATTGCAGAATCTGAATCCTAAATAAAATTATTTTAACGAGAATAATAATAAAAGAAAAAAAAAACCTTGCTTGCACTTCTTGCAAAATTTCCTGGAAGAGTTCTAAACTGTGTTAGCACTGATTAAGTTAATATGAATGTAACTTCTTTGAGTGATTGCCCCTGTCATTTCCACTCCAGTGTATGAGTGCCCAGTTCACCAGAGTGAGAGATGATTCCCTTTGTGATACCTGTTAGGGCAGCACATGCCATCTGATTTCATCGTGCTGCTGCACAATGGTATGAAGAGTGGAGGCACCCTGATCCTCCTCAGTTCTTTCTTACCACCATAATTGGTAGCAGCAGTGTGTTGACTTGCTGAGCCAAGTGTCCTCTCTTTCTCTTTTTTTTATATATAGTTAGTGTATTTGTCATAGTTAATTTGCGGCAATAATGAGCTTTACAATAAGTTTCATTTCTTGTTCTTTTTGTTTTTGTGTTACTTAAGAATGTTGGCTCCTGGGTATTCTGGGTGCCAACTCCTGGTACAGGGGCAAGCCTTGGACTCCGGGCTTTAAGAGTTGTAAGAAATCGATGCCAGTGAGTGATCCTCACTCAAGGTGTCTGCAGTGCCTCAGGGAGAGCATGTCTGCGATATGTGTGAGATCTGTCGAGACTTCAAGCCCCAGATTCAGAAGGACAGAATGGTGAGACCCTGTTACCGCCTCATGGAGGCAGCCTTGGATCTGCCCTCAGAGCCTTCCTGCTTGTGTTGGGCACTGAGCATTTCTTTGTCAGTGAGAAGTGCCCCTATGGGCATTGCGGAGACTTGGTGCCCTTCACCTTCCCCATTACCGAGAAAAAAGCATAAATATTATGCTTCCAAGGTGCCAGCCTCATCCAGGAGATTAAGGTCCTTGGTACAGTCTTCTAGCAGACAGCCAGGGGAACAGGAGAGAATGTCCTTGGACAAGACACTCTCCCCGGAACCAACATCATCTTGTACAGAGTCATTGACTTTGACCAACCCCCTCTGTGGTTACTGACTCCTTTGATGCAAAAACAGCAACATCAGGGGAACTTGTTGGTTCTTAGGATGCTGGAGACATATGCTGCGTTGTGGGGTCTCCTATGCCTCTCAGTATCGAGTTCTCCAACAGTTCAGGATACAACTTGTCTGGTACTGATTGATATGTAATCTTTGTTGGCCTTACCTGCAAGTATAATCCAACCACTGGTACTGTGGCCATGTTCAGACTGTCTAGCGCCTCCTTGCCCGGTGCCATCTAGAGGCAAGTCCAACATGCTGTCTCTGATACTATGTCACCAAAGATACAGCTCTGGTCCTCAGTACTGTGTGGTACCATGCTTCCCTGGTCAGGTGACTCAGGTTCTTCCTTGGAGTCACACATTGCTCCTGTGCCTCTTGCCAGGGTAGAATGCATCACTCACCTTCATCGAGAGGACTGTGCTCTTGGTACAGAGGTCCCACAATGGTCCAAAGACCCAGATCCATGAGCCAGTAGATGTTGGGACTTCATGGCCTATCAGTGACCATATTGGTACCTGTGGAAGGGCTTGTCTCACCACCATATCCTCACTGGTTCATCTTCCCTTCCAATCCCCGAGCAGATATCAGTGCAGCTCTGGGGCAGTGACACACGAAGTTACCCGTGGTACTGAGGTTGGTATTGATTGCGAGCACCTTACCTGCCAGAGTCTCCTGCAGAAGAGGTTCAAGAGACTCCATTTCAGCCCCTATTGCACTCCTCCTCTTCATCACTGGGTGAGGCAGTGATGTCTAGGGTGTCCCCCCTCTTCTGGACAACTGTATGGCATACCAGAACCTGTTAAAGAGGGATGCTTCCTTTCTGGACGTCAATGTTGAGGTGATCGAATAGTCCTTCTGTAGTCTGGTGGACATATTGTGATTGGCAGGACCGTCTCATGTGGCTCTTCCTATTAATGAGGCCACATTGGTGCCCAGAAAGGCACCCTCTTTGTTGCCAACTGCTAAGAAGACCGAGCAGAGGTACCACATTCCTTCCCTGGGATTTGAACATTTCTACACACATCCCTCTGTAGGTTCCTTGGGTTTGGCAGTAAATGAAAGGAAGCATCAAGTACATTCTTCTTCTACCCCAAAGGCAAAGGAGGCAAAGAGATTAGACTTTTTCAGTAGAAAGATTTATTCTACTGCTGGCCTGCAGTATCGTATTGTGAAACAGCAAGCCTTACTGGCTAGATACAATTTCTCCCTCTGGGACAATGTCATTGTTCATGGAGAAGTAGCCAGAGGATGCCAGGCAGGCGTTTCAGGCAGTACTGGAAGAAGGCAAGCTGGTGGCTAGGACCTCTCTTCAGGCTGCATTGGATAGGACAGATTTGGCAGCTAGCACCGGGGCATCCACAATAACGATGTGCAGATGCTTTTAGTTGTTGGGTCTTCCACAAGAGGTCCAGCGGATGATACAGGATCTCCCCTTTGAGGGTCCAACTTGTTTCTTGCAGCAGACTGATGAGAAACTTCACAGTCTCAAGGACTCGAGGGCTATGGTGAAATCTTTTGGAATTTACACTGTATTCCAGAAAAAAAAAAACACTTCTGTCTTGTCAATCCGGCATTACCAGGTGTTTGTGCCTCAGCAGTTTGACCAGTCCAGAAAGAAGGGGAAGAATTATAGAAGACCTCCTCCTCCATATTTTTGTTCCACTGCAACTGTTTCTTGGCAGCCAGGAAATACCAAGCAGTCTGTTTGCCTGCCAGGTCAAGGGCAGTTTACCGGTCTGAATTATGCCAATTTCTCCTTTCCCAACAGGTTATCCCACTTCCTATTTGCTTGGCCCATATTAATGCAAATCAGTGGGTTCTAGGCACTGCAGAACTGGGATATACACCCTTTAGTTTATTTCAGTCCTGTCCTCCCACCCCCCTTCTCCATCTCTCTTCAGAGTCCACTCTCAAAAGGCTGTCCTTCTCCAGAATGTCCAGTCTTTTCTCCATTTGGGACCTATAGAGGAGGTTCCTCTTCTCTACTGGGGAAAAGTGTTTTATTCACACTACTTCCTGATTCCAAAGGCAAAGGGAGGTCTCAGACTCATACTAGACTTTGAGAGCTGAACAAATGTATAAAGATATTAAAGTCTTGCACGGTCATCTTCGCCTCCATTATCCCATTCCTGGATGCTGGTGACCTTGCCCTCGACTTCAGGGATGCATATTTTCATGTGATTGAAACCACAAAACCATGGGAGATTCCTAAGATTTCTAGTCAGCAACACCCATTATCAGTTTACAGTCTTGTCCTTTGGCTCTGAGAGTGTTTACAAAATGCATGGGGGTGGTGACTGGTTTCTAAGCGAACACAGGTATTTCTGTACCTGGACGACTGGCTGGTAAAGTGTTGGTCCAGGAGACAGGTAGGATGCAGTGTGGTCAATATCTGGTCCCTTTTCAAAGTTCTAGTTCTCCTGATCAACAAGGACAAGTCGGTCTTCTCACCCAGTTCAGGAGATAGAATTAATAGGAGTGAGCCTGGTTTCTATGGTAGCCGGGGTTTTCCTGTCTCAAACCAGATTTCAGACAATGTTAGGTCTTCCCATCATGCAGGATGGGCTTTTTACGTCTGAAGAAATGGCTATCTGATGCTTCTGGAGCATGTGACTTCCTCCATGTATGTGATTTGGTGTGCCAGACTTTGTCTCAGGGTATTGCAGAGCTGGGTAAGCTCAGTATACTCCCCAGCTCACCCCCCATTAGCCATGCTGGTTTGAATGCCTGGAGGAGTGCTAACTTTCTTGAGGTGGTGGATGGATCACATACACACATTGACCCTGATTAGACACTTCTTCTCTAGTTTAAGGGGCTAGGGAACCTGCAGACTCAACATCTCTGGTCACATCAAGATTGAGCTCTCCACATGAATGGCCTTCAACTCCCATACATTTATCTGGCATGTCAGGCTTCCTTCCCCCACATCAAGGAAAAGACTCTACGTGTCCCCATGGATAGCACAGCAGCAATGTTCTACAACTACATGAACAGACAGGGAGGGACAAGGTCAGATTGCATGTCAAGAGGTGATACAGCTTTGGGAGTTTTGTATCACCAAGACAATTCACCTCAAAGCATCACACTTGTTGGGGATTCAGGGCAGTTTGGCACACTGCTTGAGCAGATCTTTCAGCAGAGATCATGACAGGTCTCTCAAGCTAGATATATTAAGACTCATTTTCCAGGCATAGGGAGTTCCCTTTACTGTTTGCTTACCTGTTTGCTGCATTCCACAACAGGAAGTGCCAACTCGTCTACTAAAGAGCAGGTCACAGTCAGGGATATCTCACAGATGCTTTCCTCTTAGTCTGGCAAGACAAACTACTGTATGCTTGCCATCCTGTTATGCTCTTTCCCAGACTATTTCTCAGGATTAATCAGTCCTCATAGCACCAGCATGGCCTTGTCAGCTTTGTTTCTCTACTCTGCAGACCCTCTCCACTAGGCCTCCCTTGACATTTCCTCCAGAACTGGATCTGATCTCAAAGGCCACAGTTGCCTGCTTCATACCAGCTCAGATGTTCTTTGTCTCATGGCCTGTCTGCTCCATGGTTAATGCCTCAGGAGGCAGTCTGTTCAGAGAATGTGTAAAAACATTCTCCTGAATAGCAGAAAGCCTTCTACAGAAGACAGATGTGCCTATTAAAGTGGAAGCCATTCTCCTCATGGTCTCAGAGAAAAGAACATATTTTGCCTGTCCACGCTTTTATACAGCATGTTCTGGATTATTTGTTCCATCTGAAACAACAAGGCCTATCTGTTAACTCCCAGGTGAACCCTGACTGAATCATCTCGATGGGATCCCCGGGGTGCAGCCTGGGACCATGGGACTGCTGTACCTCCTTAACTCTCTCCAGCCTGGGCTGTCTCTCACAATGCCTTGCTAGTGATAAGTAGCAAGCCCCTCCAGGTGCTGTTATCACTCAGTACAACTGCATGTGGAGACCCACAGCCAGCTAGATTGCATGAATGCTCCCAGAGCCACTCATGAATCACAGAGAGGCACCAGAACCAAATCCCTCCTAGCACTGTACCTCAGGAATATACTGTCTTGCGCTGCTCAAGATCGGCAGTGCATATTTATTAATTGGGTCACCACTTCATCAATGGAAAGTGGACATACACCAGCCTTTGGAAACCTTAGCAGATTACCAAACACTTCAGGCAAACTCACTGGTAAAGATAAACAGTTAAACAAATTTGACTACAAAAGGGAGATTTTAAGTGATAGGCAAAAAGTCGGTTAGTTACCAAAAGAAGAGAAAATATAAGCATGCAGTCTAAACTCTCAACCCTATTAGACTGGGCAACATCTAGATTAAGCAGTTTTTCTCACCCCCATTGGATACTGCAGTCCTTAATATACAGGTTTGTCCCTTAAACCTGGGCCGCCATCTTCTGTTGGAGACTTCAGTCTTCTTCTGAGTGTTTTGGTTGCTTGCAGGAAAGGTGGGGGCAGGAGAAAGGCCAAGCATGAGGCCCCTGTGTTCTGTTTTATACCCTCAGTCCCATGTGCTTGGGGAGCACAAGTCCAGACATGTTTGGGGGGCATTGCTGAGTCTCCAGGGAAGGTTGAGCAATTCCCCTGGTATGGGCTCATGCAGATGATTCATTGAATTGTAGCTTCCTTGCTGGACAATGGCTGTTGATGGGCTGTTTGACACTCCATCCAGGCATTGGCTACTTTCCTTGCTATTGCCTCTTGGGGAGCTAATATCTGGCTGATTCCCCAACTTATACCATGTTTTAGTGACAACCATACAACACAATTCTCATAACTTCACGTGCATTGATATATATGGATAGAAAAATGACTTTCAGCAGATCATAACCTTTCCTCAGATACCTCACATGGCATGCTTTATATGCAATATCACAATTATATGTAAATGAAGAATATGAGGGTTACAAGATTCTTCCTCCAAGGCATAGTATATCGCAATCTCCTTTTTCCATCCTTTAATTGCAAGATGTTCACTATTCTCCAATCCCTTGTCAATTAGGTTCTCAAGGGGCCTGGGCAGATTATATCCCTAGGTGGCAGATCCTGTCCCTCCCTGGGATTTGAATCTTGGGTTATCCAAATTGATGGGTCCTCCCTTTGAACCAATGGCTATCTGCTCTTTACTTCATCTATCTATGAAAATAGTGTTATGAGCCTTAGTTATGAGCTTCCGTACATAGTCTTTCATAAGGACAAAGTGTCCTTAGACCTGCATCCAACATTTTTGATTAATGTAGTACTGGAATTCCACCTCAATCAATTTACCAACTTTCTTTCCTAAGCCTCATTCTAATAAGGCTGAGGAAAGACTCCATACCTTAGATGTTGGAAAGGCGTTAACTTTTTACTTGGACAGGACTAGATTGCTTTTGTCCTCATCTCAAATGTTTGTGGCAGTTGCAGAGAGGACGAAGGTCTTCCAGTTTAGACACAGAGGATCTTGTCATGGATTTCCTCCTGCATATGCATGTGCTATGACGTTGTCAGTATAACCCTGTCAAGCAACATGATAGCACACTCGATAAGATCTCAAGCAACTGCAGCAGATTTTCTAGCTCAAGTGCCTAAAGCAGACATTTATAGGGCTGCAGCCTGCTTCTTGGGTCATACCTTTATGATGCATTATGCTATATCTCAGCATTCCAGAGACCATGCTAAATTTGGATATGTAGTCTCAGTCACTGTTCAGGTAGACTCGGAGCCTGCCTCTGGTTTGAACTGCTTGTGAGTCACTTGAAGTGGAATGGTGGACATGTGCAATCACTTGAAGAAGAAGAAATGGTTACTAATCTGTCCTGTAACTGTTCTTGGAGATGTGTTGCACATGTCCATTCCTTGGCCCACTCTCCTTTCTCTCTGTTATGGATTCTGTTGGATTAAAAATGAAGAGAGAAGTGTCAGGGGATGACTCTACCCTTTATGCAAGCAGTTCTCAAACTTTAGGAACCTGAGGACCCCCACTTTGATTTACAGTTTTTCATGGATCCCCAAGCCGACTTCTAATTTTCCCCCGGGGATGTTCAACCCCTGTTCAGTCCCAGGCCTCGCCCCACCTCTTCCCGCCCCTGCTGAAGCTCTTCCCCATCTCTTTCCTCCCCCTTCCCCGAGCGTGCCCCATCCCTGCTCCTCCCCTTCCCTCCCAGCGCCTCCTGCATGCCACTGAACAGCTGTTCTGAAGCATGCAGGAGGCACTGGGAGGGAGAGGGAAGAGTTGATCAGCGGGGCCAGCAGTCCTGCACATGACTTGTGGATCCCATGGAGGACCCCAGTTTGAGAATTGCTGCTTTATACCATTGTGCAGCAATATGAGGCAACAGAGGGTGCATGCACCACCCCAACTAGTACCGCTAAGGAAAAAAATCTCTGACTGGCGAATCTCCAACACTGGTTCACTGGGTGTGCAAATGCCTGAAGTGGAATGGACATGTGCAACACATCTTGAACAGCAGCAAAGTTAAAGGACAGATGAGTAACTGATTTTTCCTGTGCTTGATAATACTCAGTACCTAATATTTCTGATACAGATGCTATTGTTTTCCAATAATCTGTTTATACTAGTAAAAATACAGCCAAGCTTTTGTACTATATCAGTTTTCTATTCATAAATCAGCTATAGAGAGAACTGATTGGCAATTTTCCATCAGAATGATTTTTTGAAAGAAAAATAGTTTCTATAAAATCAAAATGTAATTTTTCGCAGAAAATGTATCCATTTCCCTAATGTGTCAAATTGATTCACAGGAGTTATAATTTGGACCCCATATTCTTCTGTGGGCAGGGATCTCTGGAGGACTAAATGTCCCAAGGTAAAGTGCAGATTCCCCTCTCACCAGTTACATGGTGCATAATGAGATTTACATGAGTTCACACGTATCATGGGAGATGTAGTCTGGACAGAGAGCCTGGCATGTAGGGGAGAATAGGAGCATTGGGTTCCCAAACTACAACTTCCATTAGGCAGTACACCACAATAAGGAAATGTAGTTCAACAACCTGAAGCAAAACATTTCAGTTTGGGAATGTTAAAGTGTTTCATTTAGATCAAAAATGTCAAAGCACTTTAACATTCCTAAATCAAAATTGTTTTTTAAAATATCATTCTGCAAAAATTTTCAGTATTTCAATGTTTCGTCCCAAATTGGGATGAAAACAAAGTTGAAATATCAAAATTTCCCACAGGGCAGAAATTCTGAACTTTTCTCAACTCTAGTTGCTAAATATATGAATAGCGTTGCTTTATATTATTTCCTTTCAATGTATAATATGCTGTTCCAAAAAAAGTACGCATCTAAGATTCTTGGTGCCATTGGTAGACTTTCGGATTCACTCACTGCTTTGGGGATTGTAATAAAGGAAAGCATCATAAAATTATTCCATTCCCACTGAATTATTTCTTGTGTCAATGAAGGGTGTAGGACTCAGAATATTCCCCGCCCCCATATCTGATGGTTTGTTTCTGATATGGCAGCCTCTTCGTAGAATGGAATTCTGCCTTTGCCAATAAAGTTTGCCTTTCTACTGCATAGGTGTTCCTTTGCCATTTGGGTCCTACACACATAGATTGTGCAGCCTAGAGCTCAGGTTTCTGTATTGGGTCCCAAATTGGGAAGAGAGAGGAGGACATTTTATCTTTTCCTGTAACTTAGATGTGACACCAATATTGATTATCCCTCTCATATTTTCTGTCTCCCATTCCCCATCCCTCCAAACTGCGTTGTATTAATTACGAATCTTGTTTGCTTTTTTCATGTTAATTAGGACCTTTGTTCATGCTTTTTTCATGTTTGTTAGGGATGTCAAGCAATTAAAAAAATGAATCGTAATTAATTGTGCTGTTAATAATAGAATACCATTTATTTAAATATTTTGGTGTTTTCTACCTTTTTTAAATATATTGATTTCAGTTACAACACAGAATACGAAGTGTATATTGCCTCACTTTGCATTTATTTTTGATCACAAGTATTTGCATTGTAAAAATACAAAAGAAATAGTATATTTCAGTTCAGCTAATACAAGTACTGTAGTGCAATCTCTTTATCAAGAAAGTTGAATTTACAAATGTAGAATTATGTAAAAAAAAAAGGCATTCAAAAACAAAACAATGTAAAATTTTATAACCTACAAGTCCCCTCAGTCCTACTTCTTGTTCAGCCAATCACTCAGACAAACAAGTTTGTTTATATTTGCAGGAGATAATGCTGCCCGCTTCTTGTTCACAATGTCACCTGAAAGTGAGAACAGGTGTTCACATGGCACTGTTGTAGCCAGCATCGCAAGATATTTATGTGCCAAATGCCCTAAAGTTTATATGTCCCTTCATGCTTCAACCACCATTTCAGAGGACATGCTGATGATAGCTTCTGCTCGATAACAATCCAAAGCAGTGCGGACCAACGCATGTTCATTTTCAGTATCTGAGTCAGATGACACCAGCAGAAGGTTGGTTTTCTTTTTTGGTGGTTTGGATTCTGTTGTTTCCGCATCGGAGCGTTGCTCTTTTAAGACTTCTGAAAGCATGCTCCACACCTCATCCCTCTCAGATTTTGGAAAGCACTTCAGATTTTTAAACCTTGGGTTGAGTGCTGTAGTTATCATTAGAAATCTCACATTGGTACCTTCTTTGTGTTTTGTCAGATCTGCAGTGAAAGTGTTCTTAAAATCAGCAACATGTGCTGGGTCTTCATCTGAGACTGGTATACCATGAAATATATGGCAGAATGCGGGTAAAATAGACGGGACATAAAATTATCCCCGAGGAGTTCAGTCACAAATTTAATTAATGCATTATGTTTTTAACAAGCGTCATCAGCATGGAAACATGTCCTCTGGAATGGTGGCCGAAGCATGAAGAGGCATACGAATGTTTAGCATATCTGGCATGTAAATACCTTGCAGTGCCGGCTACGAAGGTGTCATGCAAATGCCTGTTTTCACTTTCTGGTGACATTGTAAATAAGAAGAGGGAAGCATTATCTCCTGTAAATGTAAACAAACTTGTTTGAGTGATTGAATGAACAAGAAGTAGGACTGAGTGGATTTGTGGGCTCTGAAGTTTTACATAGTTTTGTTTTTGAGTGCACTTATGTAAAAAAAAAATATCTACATCTGTAATTTGCACTTTCATGACAGATTGCACTACAGTAGTTGTAAGAGTTGAATTGAAAAATACTATTTCTTTTATCATTTTTACAGTGCAAATACTTATAATAAAGAATATACACTTTGATTTCAGTTACAACACAGAAGACAATATATATGAAAATGTAGAAAAACATCCAAAATATTTAATAAATTTCAATTGGTATTCTATTGTTTAACAGTGCAATTAAAACTGCGATTAATCACAATTACTTTTTTTTAGTAAATTGTGTGAGTTAACTGCAATTAATCGACAGCCCTAATGTTAACATGTTATTTCTAAGTGAATAGTGACTGGAGTGTGAGAGAAAGCACTTCCTGCCTCCAACTGATGGCACCAGAAGCCAGGTTTTCAGTTGATTTCTATTTTCAATACAAGGCCCACATGTTAATGTTGGTTTTAAAGATAAGATATATTTATTCATTACTGGATATAATGGTAGGTGTTATTTATCTCTCTATAAAATTTGTTACAATTTTTAAATTAGTAGTGAAAGAAAGGAAGCCTGATTTTTTTCAATATTTAATAATACCTAGCTCTTAAAATGCTTTTCTACACAGCTCTCAAAGCATTTTATAAAGAAGGGTAAGTATAGTTAGCTCACTTTTACAGGTTAGGAAAGTGAGGAACAGAAAAGTATTTATGCATCAATTTTAGTTTTGAATGGTGCAATAATCTTTTCTTTACAATGTAATCACCTTCCTGATAGACTATTTAGGTTTTGCAGAGTACTATAACGTCTTAGTAGTATTATATCTTGTGTGTTGGTGGAATAGACCATGAGATTCAAGCACTTGTTCTTCCTCTAGGTTTATCAGAGGATAGGCTACTTAAGTTTTATGTTTTCAAGTTACTGAACCTAGATGTGATCTGGTGTGAGTCCTAAACTATTCCACCTGCCTCATCATAGAACCAATATCCTTGTAACAGCAGCCTTAGCCAGCTTACTCAACATATGATAAATTGCAGTAATCAGAAAATAAGAGATCATGGTAAAAGTGACTATTTTTGATCATTTTAAAATTAGAATTTGGAGAACATATCTAGCTGAAGCTGATTTCATTTGTTTTTATTATATTAATATACAATTAGTAACAAAGTAATGTGAAAGATGTAGTCTCTGCTTTATTGGAAATGGTCATTGGATGTGTTCATTTTATACTATTTCTAGTGTTCAGTAAAGCTTTTTACACCCTATCTGACAATAAGCGCCTATTAAAAGGTTTGATGTGATTTATAATATATGCACAATAATCCATGTACTACCTTTTCATGGAAAAGTTTATGGCTTTTTCCCCCCTAGAGGTACTAAGCACTTGCAGCTCCATTTGCTGTCAGTGGCAACTGTTGGAGTTCAGCAGCTCTGAAAATCAGGTCCTATGTATTTTTAAATTTATTAGCTATTTGGAGTTAGTGATATGCCTCCAATTGCTTATCTAGAACACTTGAACAGAATAACTTTGGTGTTGTCAGAGCTGCATTATTTTTGTACAGCCCTGTTTTACATCAGGAACAGCTGGATGCATCTGAAGTGAACATTAGAGCCTGTTCTCTGAATGTTCTGCCATTAGGTATTCAGATGGTTGAAGAGTTAATCACCTAAACAAATGTAGGTAAAGGATATTTGTAATAAATATTATAAATAATACTAAATTTACATGTGACTATAGACATGATTAATTAGTGTGTAGGAGGCATATTGATTAATCAGACATAATTTTGTTTTTTGATGCTAAATTAAATTTTACTGTGAAAGCTGTTGTTTTTTGGCAGCTAACAGTACTAGAATTAAGATTTACTGCACTATATATATTTCATCTTGGTATTTTGCAGTTGTCTGAAGTATTGCCATGGGATGCTTGTGAGAGTTTTTTTTCATACTCTTTGGTTTGGCTGTTGTTCAGAGAGCCATTTTCAGAAACTTCTTCCAAACTATTTTGGTAAATTTACAGGACTTGTGAATAATGAGTCACTTAGTGAATTTTGGTGCACTCTGACCTTTAGAGACAACCACACATACTTAGGTTTCACTTCAGAAATTTGGCAAAAAGGGACAGCAATCTGCAAAGGAAAATATTAAGGTTCGTAATAGTTTTGTCTCAGCTTGCATCAGGTGACCTGCCATCTGTTTCCTAAGATTGCTCTACTGAAGGCAGCATTAGTGGTGGTGGTTGTAGTGGGATAGTCCTCCCTCCCCCCCAGTGTTGTTTCTGCCTCTCCACTTTTGTCTTCTGTTTTTCTTTTTCTCTCCTGTTTTCTATATTTTATCATCCCACTACCTTACCATCTCCCATTTACAAGTCTCTTCTTTCTCTAACTAGCAGCAGTTCTGTCATCTAATGCTGATGCTAGATAATGTACAAGCAGTAGCTGGTAAATGTTGATGGTGCTTCCTAGCATTCTAGATTCATAGAGTTTATGGCCAGAAGGGACTCTTAAATCTAATTTGACTTTGTGTATAATTCATGCCATACAATTTCACTCAGTTACCCTAGTATTGAGCCCAATAACTTAACTAAAGCACATCTTCTCAAAAGGCACCGAGTCTTGATTTGAAGACCTCAAGAGATGGAAAACCTGCCACTTCCCTTGAGAGTGTGTTTGAAAGGCAAATCACCCTCATTGTTTAAAAATGTATGCCTTATTTCTAGTTTTAAATTTGTCTGGCTTCAGCTTCCAGCTATTGGATCTTGTTATATCTTTCTGAACTATATTAAAGAGTCTTTTAGTGAATGGTATTTTCTTCGTGTAATTCAGTTACCTCATGAGCTCCTTTTTGATAAGCTCAACAGATTGAGCTCTTTAAATCTCACTACAAGGCATTTTTTCCCAGCCATTGGATCATTTTTCATACCTCTTTTTTGCATCCTTTCCAATTTTTCAACAACTTTTAAAAAAGTTATTAGTTAATATAACTGTTGTTCATGTCTAATGCTAGGTGTGCCTACAAGATAATTAAAAATGCTAGTTACTGGTTTTAGATGCTGTGGTGTCAACATGTGATATTTAGGGTCACTGCAGGTTTTAGGCAGGTTTTAGTCCAAGACCCCCTACTGTCCACACAGAAAAACCTCTGACTCTGGTTTGGAGGTGTTTTAAGCCCAGGCTATCTTACTTGGCTGTGGTTATAAGTTAGAGCTCTGGTTCTCCTTTAAGTCAGGCTGGAGCCTGCTTATTCTGCAGTGAGGACATGAGCAAAATCACTCCAGTGCTGATAGTCCTCCAATACCTTTCCCACAATTCCTCCTGAAGGACAAACAAGTTCTCCCAGTATTGTCAGTAGTGAATGGGAAAAATCCTAGAGTGTCACAAAGAATCATGGGCTATACCCTCAGAGACAAATTGGCGAGTTCAGAATCAGTGAGGGCTTAGTAAAGTTAGTAGTGCTTTGTTGTGGGAATGCTTGTACCTGGGCAAGGCTAACCTGGTTGCTCAGACCTGGGTGTCAGTGCAGCCAGGTTAATTGTGTAGTAAAGATCTACCCTTAATGATAGCAGCATTACTCACATCCAGAGCCTACTGTCATAAGGGATACAGTTTTTTTTATCATTGAATTGACATTGGACATTTAGGATGCCTCTGTGACCAGTAATATATTTGACTTTTACAACTGAAAAGAGGAGATTCAGGTTGTCTGGTTCTTATTGATGATTTTGTTGTGGATTTGTGCATATTTTTATATTACTCAAAATATTGCTCAGCCAAATTTTAAAAATGTATTGTTGTCACTAACTCACTTAAAAAAATATGAGCTAAAATGTTCTTACAAGATTTAATAGAAAATCTATTGCCAGAAGCGGGGAATGGGCGACGGGATGGATCACTTGATGTTTACCTGTTCTGTTCATTCTGTGTGGGGCACCTGGCATTGGCCAATGTCGGAAGACAGGATACTGGGCTAGATGGACCTTTGGTCTGACCCCATATGATCGTTCTTATGTTATTAAGAGCGGTCCGAAATATCTGCCAACACTTTCTCCCCCGATCCACGACAGGACTGTACAGATTCTTATGGACAACTTGGTGACTATGTTTTATGTAAACCGCCAAGGAGGGGCCCAATCTTACCCCCTCTGTTCAGAAGCAGTCCACCTCTGGCACTGGTGCATCTCCATCAACATAGACCTCATAGCATCTTACCTGCCCGGACGCCAGAATGCAACAGCGGATGACCTAGGCAGGAACTTTTCACTAACCCACGAGTGGGAAATGGATCCTGGAATAATAAAAATTCTATTCAGACAATGGGGATTCCCCTCAATAGATCTCTTTACAATGAAACACAATGCCAAGTGCCCGCAATACTGCTCATGAGCAGGATTGGGCCACAATTCCCTGGGAGCCAACTTCCTTATGTAATGGGAAGTCCCACTAATGTATGCCTTTCCCCCAATCCCTCTGTTGCATCATGTCCTCCAAAAGATCAAGCAAGTCAGGTCCAGGGTCATCCTTATCACACCAACGTGGCCCAAACAATCATGGTTCCCATACCTGAAACAGATGGCGGTGAGACCACCTCAAACCCTTCCCCTTGTGCCTCATCTGTTGACACAGGATGCAGGTCGCCTTCATCACCCCAACATCTCGATACTCTATCTCAAGGCCTGGCTAATCCATGGATGATGGGACTTGAGGCTCACTGTTCGAAGGAAGTGCAAGACATACTACTGAACAGTTGGCAATTGACCACATGAAAGACATACACCCACAAGTGGAAACGATTCTCTATTTAGTGCCAGAACAAGCAGATTACTCCACAGGTGGTATCACTACCTCTAATTCTCGACTACCTATTGACCCTAAAACAATTGGGCCTATCTACTAGCTCACTCAGAGTGCATCTAGTGGCCATCACCTCCTTCCACTCTAAAGTGGACGGAGTAACCATCTTTGCTCACGCACTGATTAAATGCTTCCTCAGGTGCTAGCCTGGGAGAGCTGGACCTCCAACCCAACACTGAGGGAGATGCTAAGGCAGGAGTAGCTAGGTGCATCTCAGGTCCCACCATGGAGCAATGTGTTACATTTAGATACCACACTGTTGGGCATTGTTAAATAAATTCTCTTAATTGGGTTGTATTATTTGGGAGATAGTCTTTAATTACATGACCACATACAATCTTCTAATTCATGCACATAAGGGACAATCTATTTAGCATTTCTTTTCATAGTTAAGAACTTAAAATGTTAATCTTTTAATATTTTTATGGACTTATATCTACGTCATTTATGTGGCTTAATATTTTAAGGTCAAACTATAGCAAGTTTAGTTTAAGCACTTGTGATGTGAAAAAGTGACCAGTTTAGCTGATACAAGCCAGCTTGATAGAGATCTGAGTGTTTGCCTTTCTTTTGGGGATATCATGAAAATGCAAGCAGAGTGTGTAAAATTCATAGCTCTCATTTGACTGTTTTCTGGATCATGATTTGGACTGCAAACTTGATTCCATAAGAATGAATAATTTTGTACTGCAAGAGAGTCACTGCATAGATTAAATTAATTCCATGTAGTGCTATTAAAACATTTAAAGGGAAATCTGCATTTTATTTTTTAACCATTACATGTTATGACAAAATTTAATCTCAATTTTTAAATACAGTTTAATAGGGAAAACTATTATCTGTTCATTCTAAAACCTGTCAAAATATAATAGATTTTTAAAAAATGAGCACATACAGTATTAGTAGGATAACATAGTTTACGGGAGATGTGCATATTTCTGTGTGCATAAAGAGTATATGATGGGAATGAAGTTGATAGTAAAAGCAACAGGTATTGGGGAAATTATACAGTTATAAAAAGTTGTTGCTAATGATAAATGATTAAATCATACTTAATTTTAGAATAAAGGTAACATTTGTGCTTTTTGCCTTCTAAATTTTGTAATTTGTTTGCTACATCTGGTGTCTGAAAAGCAGACTTCTAAAAATTTCAGAAAATCATAACAGAAGAAATATATGTAAAGAATATACCAATATTTAAATATCAGTGTATGATCATATGATAGCAATTATTGCAGTATGGAACACTACCATGGTTTTGTCTTATGGTAGCTTTCTGCACATGCGTCATAATATATATATTTATGTGGGCTCCATAATAATATTTAAATCCTGGTTTTGATGCACATATAGGTATCCAGACTTAAATGGGAATCTGCATATATTTATGTACCTATTTGAGCATCCAAAAGTCTATTGGCTTAATTTTAGGGTTAAATCTGGAAAAAAAAAACCCTGTTAAAATATAAAATTCCCAGTATTTTACCTGTGCTGTTTGCTGATGTTTTTATTCTGTTGATCAGTTAGGAGGATGATAGTTTAAATTTTCATTGCTGGCTATTAGCCAGTTTTAAACAACAGTCCTTCAAATGACCTTTGAGCAGCCACTGCTACCAGTCTCAAAACAAGAAGAAACTGCCTGAGCTGCTTACTGCAATCAGAACTCCTCCTCTCAGAGTTTTATGTAAATATTGTTGTTTAAAAATCAGGGTATGCATATTCTGCAGTGTTTATTCAAGGAAAATGAAATTGAGCATGTGAACTCATTCAGGATTGGAATGTGTTTTTTAAGGAGCTGAAAAAATATTAACCTATAAAATAATTAGCTTTTACATTGAATTGTCTAGTTTTGTCTAATTGTTACAGCCATAGGCATGGTAGAAATTCATAAATT
Source organism: Trachemys scripta elegans (assembly GCF_013100865.1). Taxonomy (NCBI): domain Eukaryota; kingdom Metazoa; phylum Chordata; order Testudines; family Emydidae; genus Trachemys; species Trachemys scripta. The sequence goes on from NC_048299.1 coordinate 244,380,902, forward strand.
AAAATTGTAAGGTGCCCTTAATTTTAATTCTAAAAATGATTTTAGTCTGAAAATGAAAAATTATTATTGCATTATATCTTTGAGAGCTTGTGGAGGACAGGTGAAGGGCAAACATAGTATTTATTGTCAAAAATAAGCAAGAAGAAGACCCAGTGAATTATAGACCAGTTAACCTTGCTTTGACACCTGGAAAGATTCTGGAACAAATTAAACAATTGTTTTGTTCAAAACTGGAGGATAATAAGGTGATAAGTAATAGCTAAGAAGGATTTGTGAAAAACAAATCATGCCAAACTAATTTAATTTCCTTCTTTGACAGGATAACTGGCCTAGTGGATGGGGGGAAACAGTAGATGTGATATATCTTGATTCTAGTAAGGTTTTGACACTGTTCCACATGATAATCTCATAAGCAAACTAGGGAAATATGAAAGATCAAATTACTATAAGATGGGTGCACAACTGGTTGAAAAACTGCACTCTGTAGTTATCAATGGTTCGCTGTCAAACTGGGAGGACATATCAAGTGGGGTCCAGTAATGGTCTGTCCTGGGTCCAGTACTATTCAATATTTGCATTAACAACTGGGATGATGGAGTGGAGAGTATGCTTATAAACCTTGAGGACAGCACCAAGTTGGGAGGTGTTGCAAGCACTTTGGAGGACGGGATTAAGAATTCAGTATTACCTTGATAAATTGGAGAACTGGTCTGAAATCAGTAAGATTAAATTCAATAAAGACCAGTTCAGTTAGGAAAAAAAATCAAATGCACAAATAAAAAATGGAAATAACTGATTAGGCAGCAGTACTGCAGAAAAGAATCTAGGGGTTATAGTGGATCACAAATTGAATGTGAGTCAACAATGTGATGCTCTGGCAAAAAAGGCAAGTGTCATTCTGATGTGTATCAACATGAGGGTTGTGTAGGACATGGGATATAACTGTTCCACTCTACTTGACACAAGTAAAGTCTCTGATGGAACACTATGTCCAGTTTTGGCCATGACACAAAGATGTGAACCAATTGGAAAGAGTTCAGAGGACAGCAACAGAAATGATAAAAGGCTTAGAAAACCTGAGCTATGAAGAAAGTTTGAAAGAATTGGGTATGTTTAGTCTAGAGAAGAGAAGACTGAAGGGGGATGTGGTAACAGTCTTCAAATATGTTAAGGGCTGTTATAAAGAGGATCATGATCAATTGTTCTCCATCTCCGCCAAGGGTAGGATAAATAGTAATCAGCTTAGTTTTGGAAGCAAGGGAAGTTCAGGTTACATATTAGGAAAAGTTTTCTAACTATGAGGATTGTTAAGTACTGAATCAGGTTACCTAGGAAGGTTATGGAATCCTTGTCATTGGAGATTAGGAACAGGTTAGACAAACACCTGTCAAGGATGGTCTAGATATACTTAATCTTGCCTCAGCACCAGGAAGGGGGGGCAGAGATGACCTCTCAAGGTTTCTTCTAGCCTTATGGCTAGAAGCCTCTGTGTATTATATACCTATATTGTGCAGCACAGTGTAGAATATACAGCACTGGACTCAGAAAACCTCAGAAGGGTTCTATTTCTGGCTCTACCAGTGGTCTGCTGGGTGACATTGGGCGAGTCACTTGCCCTCTCTATGCCTTCATTTCTGTAACATGGGGATAGTGATACTGACCTCCTCTGTGAAGTGTTTGAGATCTGTGGGTGTATGTAAGAGCTAGACAATATTATTTATTATTTTATTTATTTATTTGTTACATGGTTTAAAAAACCCCAAAACAAACAACATCTGTTCATCTATTTGGAAAAAGCAGTCTGTTAAATGTCATTTATTTAAATTTCATTAATTTTTTTAAAAAGTGCAGTGCTTTTGAGGTTAATTTACAGTGACTACATGTAGTTTCCTAAATTTACACAGAAAACTGATTAAAAATATTTTCCTTGGACTGAAATACTGTTAGAGAAACTTGGATGACTTGGTGACTTACATACTTGTTTATTTTTCATTTGATTAGAGTTGGGCAAATTAACAGCCATGTCTATATTATGGTCACTATAGTGACACAAGCTACATCATAGTGCAGACGCTTCCTACAGTGATGGAAGGGCTTTTTCTGTTGCACTGGTAATCCATGTTTCTTAGCCAGAGGTTGGCTTAATTCTGGTGCTCCAGGATGTGAGGCTGAGCACTATAGCTATGTTAACCTAACTTTTAAGTGTAGATCAGGCCTAAGCTACCGTACAAAGGCAAACTTTATCAATATAATATGAACATCAGCTAAAACACTGAATTATAGACTTAATAGAATAATCCTATATTTTTTGTCAGTTTGACTCTAACTCTGCCATAAGCTTTTATAAACCACTTATTTTGTATTATTCAATAGTACTGTTCCAAAGGTTATTCTGTGCTTTAATTTAAAATGAGATGCATTCTTTTCTCCTTACACACTAAATACTCCCTGAGCTATTCTGTTTGGCATTATATAAGATTAGAAGATGTTTCCAAATTTTTCATTTTCCCACACTCATATTTTTTTCCCAAGTTACTTTTAAATCTTGTTTTCTCCACCCTGTTGGCCAGTTTTAACCTTTACTTTTGCATATGTTCAGAGTACACAGTTGAACACCACACAGTAACAATCTTTTCCCCCTTTCAGAAATATATATTTTGTTTCCCATGGGTATCTAGAATCCACTCAGTTCCATTTCTTGCTGACACTTACTTTCCTTCCTCTTATTAAATCTTTACTATTTCTTTCATTAGGAATTAGACCAGGGATGACAGAAAAATTAACTTCTCTTCCAGGAAGAACTAGTGCCAAAGACTAATAAACCGAGAGTTTTCTGTCCTTATTTTTAGCTAGAAATATTCTGATCAGTCAGTAACAAAGAAAATAAGTTCAATTTGAAGAATTGCTCATGAGTCTTCATGGGAGGAAAAATATTTGTCGTGGATGTCGTCACTTGAAAGGATAATAAACCCTGTGTGTGCTATTAAAAAGTATCAGCTATTTGAGACGAAACACATTGCTCTTTAAATTGACTAATGTGATAAGAATTTACATGTTATGATGATATAATTACAGAGATCTTTTGTAAAGCTTTCTGACAGTTATAATGTGCAGTTGACATTTTCATTCTTTAATGTATAGAATTTTTGGAGGTTTAGTTGATGCATATGTAACAGGCTTGTTTTGGAAGATAAATAGTTGTTAGCTTAGCATTTAGTTAATAGTTTGAAAGCCTTTCTTGGTATTTGAAAAGTGATGCATTATACATAGTATTAAATTCTATGAAATAGTGTACACATCACGAAGATTGACACTTATATAAAAGAAATGATTGATTATAAGTAGAAATAACAGTCTTAATTTAAGTGTCTTGAATGAGTTGTGCCTATGTGTACTCTTGACATTTATTAACCAGAAAGCTTGTAGAGTGACCCAGCTGCCTTTGCAATTTAATCCACTGATTTTATTAGTCTGTTATCTGAGCACTTGGACTGTTTTAGTTCACCAGTTACATTGGGTGAAAATTAATAAAACAGTAATTTAAAATACAACTAAGCAAAAAGAGTGAAAAATAAAGGAAACTTAATATAGTTCTAATGACAGAATACAGTAAGTTTAGTGTATAATATTATTTGCGTAAAAGTTTAAAAAAGCAAATTGAAAAAAACAAGCACACATATTTGATGGATTTTTTTTTTCCTTTCCTGAATCTTTTATGGAAGGGCAGTTTCAGTAAATCATGCCTGAAGACGTTGTCTGAGTATCTAGGGATAACTGGAACTCAGCACTAACTTGGCTCCTAAGCTGGTAAAACTTTGACCAACTCGAGATGTACAAAGTTAACTAAAGTCATGGTTTAAGTAAATGATCCTCTTGCCAGGCAAAATAAATATTTTAAAACTTGGCACACTGTTACATTCAACTAACATGTTTAAGTTGTGGTATAGCCATCCTAAAAAGAGAGCTTGTTTTGAGTGTAGTAGCATGTGCATGTGTGGGTAAAATGCAAAAAAAGTACATTTAAGAAATATAAATTTGTAGAGTAAAAATGAGTATTCTTTTAGTAATTAACTTGATCTTGTTCCACATACACAGTTTCATGTGTTTCTTGAGAAATTTATTTAATTTCCTTGCCTTTTTAAAAAAGAAAGGGAGGACAGGTTTTTTTACTTGATTGTATTTAAGTGGTTCTAATCTGCCCTCAAGAGATCACTATGCAGGATGAGGTCTTAATTTGTGGGTGGGGTGGGAGCGGGGGTTTGGAAACACCTTTGAATTTGCAGAATGCAGCAAAAATTGTGGAGATACTCAAATATGTTCATACTTTATGCAGGATAAAGAATCTGGAGTGGTGTAAAGAGTTCCAACTGGGAGCTAGGGTTCCCCTTGATATAGGTACTGTGGAAGACAGCCGCAAGCACATTTGATTCTTGTCATCTGGAAGAGAAACAAGTACCATAATTTTACAGTGGAATTGTGAAGAGTGAGAGTGAGAACTGCTGTCAAGCTAACATTCGTATTAAATAGGGAACTTGGCAATGCAAGCACAATGAGGGTTCTACTTGGCTAGACTGCCCTAGTCTCAAACAGTGACCCATAAAGAGAAAACTCTGCTAGATTGATAACCATGATCCCACCACATTTTTGTGTGTGCGTGCGTTTTGTTATGATTGGGGGGAAATTTTTTGAGATGGAATTCCTTGTGGTTCAAGACTCTGGGCTGGGACTTGGGAGATCTGGATTTAATTCCCAATTTTGTCAGAGACTTTCTGTGTGATTCTGGGTAGGTCATTTAATCTCTCTCTGCCCTGCCTCCCTTTCTGTAAAACGAAGATAACAATAATTCCCTACCTCACAAGAGTGTTGGGAGGGTATGTTCATTGTTGTGTGTGATCCATCCAAATATTCTGCCATGTAAGTATCTAGATAGGTGATTATTAGGAAGACTGTAAAATAACGATTAACAGCATTATGGGGGGCAATAAATCCCCAAGAAGTTAGTCTGTCCTGAAGAAGGGTGAATCTCTTCTTCTTGCAGTGGGCTTAGCTGGCTCAAGGAGATGCAGGTTTTGCCTCCCTGTATCAGCTTTGTTGAATTTGGCCCAGTGTTATGAATTATTTGTAAATATTAATTCATTCATTCATTCCCATCATTGTTTGGACAATCAAAAAGAAAGTCATGATTGGGAAAAGTTTGGGGAACCCATGTTCCAAAAAAAGGGAAAGGTTTGGGCTAAAATAGTTTTGTTTTACACATTTCTGTGTTGTTTAAGTGCCATGTGGACTAGGAACAGACTTAAGTGCTCAGGGCACAAATGAACTTGAAAGTTCACTGGTAGAACTGGGGAGAGCAGGAGAGACATGAATCACTTGGTTGTTCCATAGAAGAAAATTTGGGGCAGATGGAGAGGCTAGCTGCAGTAGGTGTCCATCTGCACCGTTTGAGTACCTCTGGGCCAAGTCCTTTACTCACTGAAACTCAATGGGAGTTTTGCCTGAGTAAGAACTGCAGGATTTGGCCCTTCATTATTAGTCAGTTTTTTCAAACTTTTTGGAGTATATACTATAAAATGAACACTATATGTCAAATTTGAAAGCTCACACATTTCTGTGTGTGTGTTTGGGGGTCAGGGGAAGAGGGAGTGTGACAGTGTTTTTTGTTTTAACAGTGTGAAAAGTCCTTCCCCCCCCCCCCTCCAAAAAACAAAAACAAAAAAACAACCAAACTGTCCATAACTCAACAAATTCTGAATAGATTCTTCAAAAGTTGCCCCAAAACAAACAAAATATCTTTCAACACAGATAAAAATGGAAAATTTTAGGCTAAAAGAATTTTCAGAATGTGTCTCTCACACACCCACCCAATAATCTTAAAATATTTACAATTTTGTGTTGTCATGGACCCTGGAACTGTTAATGAATAATTCATTTTATTTTAGCAACATATTTAATCTGTATATTCTGTATTCAAACAAAACAAATTTTCTAACTCCAAAAAATGCAATAGGTTGACTGAAATTTGTATAAGCATGTTAAAAATGCTCATATCAAGATGGTTAAAAAATACCGTATATACTCATTCATAAGCTGAATTTTTTTAGTAAAAAAGGGAAGCACCAGAGAAGGGGGTTGGCTTATGAATGGGTATAGAGAGGAAGAGGTGGGACACAGCCCTTCCCCCACAACAGAGATAGCAAGGAGAGGCAGCAAAGCCAGAAGGTAAGAGGCGGGGCCAGAGTCTCTCTGCCTCTGGCCACGCTGCTCTCCCCCCAGCCTCTGAAGCAGCTGTAGCTCCGGGGCTGACAGGCTGTGGCCACGTCACCTGGCCCCGTCCCCCAGAGCAGGCTGTGGCCGTGCCACCCAGCCCGCTGGAGCACACTGCGGCCATGCCACCCGGCCCAGCCCGCTGGACCATGCTGCAGCCACGCAGCCCGGTCTGGCCCGCCGGAGCAGGCTGTGGCCGCGCTGCCCAGCCTGCTGGAGCAGCTCCAGCCAGGCATCCTCCTCTGGCCCTCCCCAGATAAGGTGGGAAGGGATGGGATGGGGAGAGTGTGGGGGTCCTGGGCTAGGGGTGGGGTCATGGGGGGGGGTGGTCACAGGGGTTACTCCTCTGACTCCCAGCTTCTCTCCCCTCCCTGCCCCCAAATTTCCCCACCAGTTTCTGTCCCGGCCCATCAGGGTAAGCAGCTGGTGTGCCGGGACACTTTGTTTACTTAGGTTTACCTCCGTGTCTGCGGACGCTCGAGGTAAACAAACCATCTCAGCCCACCAGCAGCTTATCCTGATGGCCCGGGAGCCAAAGTTTGCTGACCCCTGAATTATAGGGTCGGTTTATGAACGGGTTATAAAAATTTTCCATTTTTACTTATCCATCTTGGGGGGGAGGGAGCGAAGAGGGGGTCAGCTTATAAATGAACCAGCTTATGATCGTGTATATACGGTATTACAATTTTTCATGTGCCATTCACACTTCGTCTTGGTGCTTGGGATAAAAGATGCTATATACAATAAGTGGAAAGTCTAAAGTTATTTATAATTTAGTGTGTGCTTTACATTCATATGAAAGATGAAACATCTGTTTAAAATATTATGCTGCTAGTCAAATAGGTATAATTATTATCATGGCAGCAGTAGCATCACTATCCTTTATGTACAGCTCACTTCTACTAAAAGCTGTCAAATCTCAGTTTTTTCCCCCCTGTAAATGTGCTGATTACATTGCAGTTGGCGCTTTCTGATTGTGATATCGTTACATTTCATAAGGTAAGCGAGGATCAGATCTGGCATGGGAGGCCCTCAAGAAGTATCTTAAGTGCTACAAAAATTGGTGTTGGTGATGCAGTAGATGGAATTCTCCCTCTATCAGTACTGAACCAATGATCCCTTGTGGCCTTAGAAATTAGGAGGACAGTCTTTGTCTGAACCAGCAGGGGAAGAAAACTGTTGGACCCATTATAGAATATGCAAGGTTCAGTGTTAGGTCTTGTCTTCATATAGAACTCTTGCGTTTTGAATTCGCATCGTAGGCATTCAGTCTTCTTGTGGTTTTGAGGAGTGCTCTTGGCTGATTGGTGGGGACACAAGGGTTCAGCAAAGCCTATTGGCTTCCATGCATTTAATGAGAGGATTTATGAATCCTTCTTCCAATCCGGGGGGTCATTCTGCACAGGAAGAAAAGCTTCTGTCTTCTGATTAGAGTAGGACCAGGTCTTTTGGGCCCTTGCTGTTCGCATCATGCTAACTGCCTTTGGGGCTAGGGAGGAAATTTTTCTCACTGCCAGATTGGCCTGGGAAAGGTGGGTTATTTCACCTTCCTCTTAGCTGCCCAGCACCAGGTAGGTATGTAAAATTCACTTTGTTGCAACTTGGTAGGTCCCCGTTGCTGGTATCCTTCAGTAGTGGGTTGGTCCCTGGTAAACTGGAATTGGAAATAGAGTAGGAGAAGACGTCTCCTAAAGAAGGTGGGGAATGGGACTAAGGTCCTAATGTCTGGTACAGTGAGCAAGTAGCCCTGCTTTTCCCTCTCCTCTTAACCCTCAGATGAGGGGAGTGTTAAGATCTCAACAGCGGTACTGGGACTAGGCTAACTGAGCTAGAGGCTGATGGCAGTCCTCCCATCAGGTGGAATGGATTACAATACTAACGATGATTTGCACTGGACAAGTTATTGCTGTATAGTTCCCATATGTGTTATTTAATAAAGTTTCACCCTGGTTAAACCATGTTCTTGGTGTTCAAGACAATGCCCTTGCTAAATACTGTAGGCAATGTGCTGCTAGAGATTCTCTTATTCATTTAATTTAAAAGAAGTGCCTTGAGTATTCATAGTTACTGAAGGTGGGTCATGAGACTTTTCACGGGAATTGGGATATTAATAACATTTGGTGCAGTGTCTTTACAAAATCCTACTTCTACAATAAGTTAAAATGGTCTCGGACTGCAAAGAGGCTGAAGGAACACAAGGGAAAGGACTCTGGGGTCATGGGAGAGAGTGTCTAGCAAAGTGTTGCAAGATTAAGTGTTAGGTCTTGTCTTCATATGGAGCTCTTGCACTTTGAATTTGCACCATTCCTTAATCTGAATTAATTTTAAGAGTGGAGAAAACCCTGATGCTGATTTTATTTAAAATGTTAATGGTTGGGAAGAGGGTAATCTTCTAACAATATCTTAGTATCTGTGAATTTCATTAAATTGGGGGGTTCTCTGAACACCATTCAAGAGAGCGAAAAGGTACCTAGAAAACTCTCTAGGTTGAGCTCTGTGGGACAGGTAGTCAGTGTTTCATTGTTTTCTTTTTAGTGCTTACTACAGTGAGTTCATTAACTAGGGCTTCTAGGCGCTAGTGTAAGACAAATAATTAATATTATGAATTTTAAAAAGTGTTGCTTTTTTTTTTAAGCTAAACATCAGAAAACACTTCCTGAAACATTAGGAAGAGTTATTTCTTTGGAATTGTTTCCGAATGGAAGTTTTGGAAACCCTATATTTGGAGACATTCATTATTTTTATGTTTTTATTTTTATTTTTACAATTAAAAGGTACTTATCACAAGTTCTAGGTGGCCCGATAATTTTTTAAAAAGCACAGCAAATACAACAAATATCACTACTTCAGTAGACGACCCAGCTCCCATATAATCAAATCTGAGAGAGTCAACAGGTTTACAATATAAATCAACCTCCCCAAAAGGAAAAATAACATCCAGGCAAGTCAACCCTGTTAAAGAGCCAAGACAAATAAATAAATACATAAATAATGGAGATATCCCATCTCCTAGAACTGGAAGGGACCTTGAAAGGTCATCGAGTCCAGCCCTCTGCCTTCACTAGCAGGACCAAGTACTGATTTTGCCCCAGATCCACAAGTGGCCCCCTCAAGGATTGAACTCACAACCCTGGGTTTAGCAGGCCAATGCTCAAACCACTGAGCTATCCCTCCCCCCATAAATAAGTGGACTTTGACAAATTTTGAATATTGCTGACCAAAGTGAGGGATGAATTCAAAATCGAGGGCTCTATTGGAGTACAGCCCATCTTATCTATCTGTGCTTCTGTGGACCTTATCACCATAGTTTTTGAGAAGCCAGCAGCTCCCTCTCTTGTAAACAAAGAATTGTTGCACTCAGATATCTGTGCTAATCACTGCAGTAACAGCACTGACCATAGCATTCGTTCTCCCCAGAAACCAATGGGCAGCCAGCACATATCCCAGAGCACTAGTAGCATGTGTTCACTGCAAGCTACTTTACTTCCAAAGTGGGCTGCTGTGGCTGCATACGACATTGTCTTAAGCTTTCAAATAGATTTAAATTAATAGCACCATTTAGAGCACATTGCTGTAAACTAATATAGAGGTAACAAAAACATGGATCATGATAGTAAATTCTGGAGTCAAGAATAATGGATTCAACCTCCTGACCTGATGCAGATGGTAAAAAGCCTTTCTGGTCATCGTTGCCAAACACCCTCAATCAGATGACCTGATACAGTCTTTTCTAAACCTTTTGGTTGTTTACCTCAGCCTACCTTCCTAACTTATTCAGGCTGAGCCTTTGTCTCTTTACCCTCATCCATGCCTCCAGTCTCAATAGACAATCATTAAGGTATCACACCAGTTGGCTCTGATGAGAAAGAGAGAAAGACATGTATATCATCATTGTACTAAAAGTACCTCAGATTGGGACTCCTTACTATCCCTTCCAATAGTCTGATATATATTTTGAATAAAAGAGGTTATAAAATGGACCTTTGTAAATCTCACATGAGAGTGCTCTTGGAACCAAAATACAGTCCCTCATAACAAGCTCCCCTGGGATCTCTTGGAGAGAAAAGCAGCCATTCATGAGTTACTTTGTCATTTCTGTTCTGGTCTTGTAGGTGAGACAGCAACAACTCTTTATTAAAGGTAACTCAATAGCTCTAAAATCAGTATGGGTACCTAAAACATCTACTGGAAGAGATTTAAAACTAGACTGGGTAATAGTGCAAGAAAATATGCTGTCATAAACAATCTAACTCTGGCATTGGGATAAATATCTAATTCATTACTTCACAATAGTAATTGCCCAGTGGCCAAATTCCAAACTGGATAATTATTTTCTATTTCCTTAAAGTTCCCTCTGCTCTGTTAGTTAAAGATGTTCTCTGTTTCCCCTTCAAAGAAACAGTTATTGCTGTTGTGTGCAAAACTGATGCCACATACAACCACTCTTGGGACAGAATTTCAGTGTTGGAGTACAATCTCTAAATCATTTTGGAACCCTTCAAGATAAAAGATGCTATATTTATTAGAATTTGGAAAGATGCTATATTAATTAGAGCTTTGAGTAACTTTACCTCTTTTCCTTTCAGGCTAAATAATCCTAATTTTGGCAATATTATGTCATAAGTATTGCCATTTCTTTAACCATACGATTGTTTTTGTGAATTTTGAAGTGCCTTTAGATACATTACATAACAATCATATTTCGTTCTATTATCTGTTAGTTTCCAATAGGCAGACTGCTGTTAAAGTTCCCAAGAGCCCAAGTTTTACAGCCATTAAATTTATATCAAACAGATCAAAGCAAATTAATTTTCTATATCCACTGTTTTTACTTGTTTATATTGCTCTTCATTAGAGCAGTAGTAAAATTTAGTCTGCATTTTTCAAGGTTTAGTTTGACTTCAGTATCTATTCCCAATAAAGCAGCTTTGCAAAATCTGTTTGCAATCCTTTAACCTTTGATGGGGGAAAAAGAGATATTTTACTCAAAGAAGTATTCACCTTAGAAGAGTGTTCAGTTAGAATTTTGCAAGGGTGTAATAAAGTGCTCTATTAATGTATTTTGTGTATACATGCATCTACATTTTGATGCCTATCTAGTAGTATTCTGTAGTAGACAATACACCCACTATGTTTTTTTCTGCAGTAAAATCCTGCAGGTCATAACCAGTTTGACATAGATTTGTAACAGATCTTGAAATGATTCTTTGCTCAACTTCCCATGGGTAAGAATGTTTAATTTTAACATATCCCTATCATTGGAAGCTATTTTGAGGAGCACCAACCTTCCTTCCATAAATAGGAACTGGTTCATCATTTTGGGTTTCTGCAAGTAGTCTGGAAAGTAAATTAGGTTTATTTTTCTAGAAGTAATAAATGGAAGAGTAGCAAGAGGATGAGGGAGAAATTTGTTTGTGGGGGATGGGTTGAAGTGGAGGAGGGAGAGTCAAAACACTAACTTGAAACAACCTACCCATATAAGTATGCAAGAAGGTTTCTGTAAAGTAGCTAGTTAGACTGCGTCAGGATGATTTTGCAGTGTAATTCACAACTGGAATTGATTTTTTTACCACAGTTCCCCCTATTTTAAAGAAATGACGTTTTTACTTGGTTTCTTGAGAGCATAGGCCAATATTTGCAGAAATAACCATGTGATTCCCACGAGAAAACATTCTTCTCCCATGAAGTATTCTCACTAGACATCTTGGAAGTCTTGCAAATTAAACAAAGCTTGTGTTGTGAAGCATGTTTTAAAATGGAAAAAAAAATCTTCTAAAATTAATTAAAGCAAAAGAGTTGTCTGTTTTATTTAAATAAAATATTTAATAGACTATTGGGAAAGGGTTATAGTAAAATTCAGAGCACGTATTCTGACACTGTCAAATATGGCTTGTATGTGACAAAATGACAATAGCCATTTTGTTTATCAAATATTTCAAGTCAACTTTGACAGAACATTAATCTTAATTTATTAAAATATGTCTCATGGATATTTTACTTATTACTTACACAGCACTCGAGGTGCACATGGTGCTTTACAAAACATTAAAATGAGGTCCCTTCTCTGAAGAGTTTGTGGGTGGTTGCAGATTCTGCAAACATTTATGTATGTGAGTAACTTTACGCGTGTGAGGACTATATGCATGGGACTTGTAAGATCACCAGCCAAGTTAGGACAAGAACAACATGAGTAGATTACATACTCTGGTGCTTCAATGGAGGAGAAGATAGGAAATCATAATTTTCCGTATATTTACTTTCTAATTATAGAAGTATGCCTAGTTTATTTTTTGTTTAGGAAGAAAATAGATATCTTCTTTATTTACACTAAAGATGCTCCTTATTATGTCCAATATCAAAAGCAAACCTAAATTATTGCTAAAGGCCAGCATTATACGTTATTGCATAGTTATTTCACAAAATATTTTTAGTAAATAATCATTGTTTCTCTGTAAAGATCAGCACTGAAAATACAATGTTGTGTCCTTTTACAATTTAGATAGCTATTGTTATAATTGATATTTGCAATCATTCCCATTATTAAAATGCATATGCAGTTTACTAAACTTTTCAGCTAATGATATTTTATAAATATATATTTTTTAAAAAGTGTTTCTTTAACTTTAAAATGTTTGTCATGTGGTGTGAGCTAGATTTATTAGACTGCAGTAGTTTTAGTGCATTTTGGCTGTGATGTTTATTATGACATCACTGTACTCTATATACAGTATGTGATTTCAGTTGGTTTCAGTGTTAAATATTTTCATAATTATGCTAGTTTTGGCAGTTCACTTGGAACGTTTTCTCTTTAATGAACATGTTTTACTTCTGGGTATGAGAGACAGCCACATGTTTGAAAAATTAATAACATGCTTTTAAATTTAACATTGAGCAGAAGTGTATAACTACAGAACTTTTTTGAATGTAAGTAGAACTAAATAAGAATCTAGCTCTTGTAAGGTCACGGCCATAGTAGTTGTCATCTAGTAATTAGAGTATGACATTTGTTTTATAAAATATCACTCATAGACTTTAAGGTCAGAAGGGACCAGTATGATCATCTAGTCTGACCTCCCGCATGATGCAGGCCACAAAAGCTGACCCACCCCCTTCCCTTGACTCAGCTGTTGAAGTCCCCAAATCCTGTGATTTAAGGACTTCAAGTCACAGAGAATCCTCCAGCTAGCGACCCCCGCCCCATGCTGCGGAGGAAGGCGAATCTTAAAGCCAGAGAGGTCTTTCGCCCCCACTGTTTTCCTTGGAAGGCTGTTCCAAAATTTCACCCCTCTGATGGTTAGAAACCTTCTTCTAATTTCAAGCCTAAACTTCCCCACCGCCAGTTTATATCCATTCGTTCTCGTGTCCACATTATTACTGAGCTGAAATAATTCCTCTCCCTCCCTGGTATTTATCCCTCTGATATATTTAAAGAGAGCAATCATATCCCCCCTCAGCCTTCTTTTGGTTAGGGTAAACAAACCGAGCTCCTCAAGTCTCCTTTCATACGACAGGTAGCTGTTGTAAAAGAAAAAAATGTGTATTTTTAAAAAAACAATACATGCTATGCAGAAACTGTTGGATAATTGTGTAGTTTAAGGAAACTAGTGCATATTTGCTAGCACTAAATATAGTAGTAGTTTCAAACATTATTGTATCATGTTGAGCTCTTTTTAAGCTATAGCTAGATATATATTGTTACAAGTGTTCACATAGGTGGGAATAAAGTTGTGAGTCTTATATTAGAATTTCTTTATTAATACACCTCTACCCCGATATAACGCTGTCCTCGGGAGCCAAAAAATTTTACCGCATTATATCGAACTTGCTTTGATTCGCCGGAACACGCGGTGCTTCTGTATTATTTTTGTCACCATCCTGGAGCATGTAAATATTATTTTGACTACCCTGTTAGATCCAACACACTAAACAAACTATTGCAGCCTCTTCCCCTCTCAGCGAAGACTAATTGCTCAGTAAGTTATAAAATTAAAAACAAATGCAATATAACAAAAATATAATAAAATCTCAGAAACTTAAAATTTTTAATTCAAACAACAAATGAAGGGATCCATTTAAATAAAAAAAAAAATTGAAATTGGAGCTTATTCAGAAACAAAGGTCTTTTTCCTTGAAAAATAAACCTTATAGTGATTTTTGTAAATGGAGAGGAATGAAATGAGACTGATTCAGGCATAAGCAAATTGTACGTTGTGTAGGAGTCATGTTGCAAAAGTGCAATTGCCAGCAGACTTTGCACGTGCTGATGGGATCCTTGTATGACAGGTGGTTTGTGAGTGTGCATACTGGTTAGTACAAGGCTGAAAAAGTAGAATTTGAATGTAGCTAGGGTCAACACCATTAATGGTTTAAAAAGAGGTAATGCTATTTTAAAGAGAATCTGTTTTTTTTATTGGTAGCCAACATAACTATCACCGGGCAAGCATAATATGATCGTAATGATTCATGTCAGTAATGAGTGCTTCCAAAACATTCTGTGTAAATGGTAAGTGACAGTGGCTCTACGACAAGCTCAGGAAAGAGGGGATCATGCTTATTGAGCTGTGTGGTCACCAAGGCATTTGTTGCTTTGGCAAGATCAAAAGATAAATAAAAATGCAGTGATTCATCGGGAAAACGCTTTTGTACAGAATCTGAAACACAGTTTTCTAAGGAAAGGGCATGGTCAAAATAATGCCAAAATTCTTAACTTGAAATCTATGAATAAATTCCCCTCAACAAGTGAAGGAGATGAGCAAGCTTTCTGTTATAAAAGATCTCTACCGAACAGCAAAACTTCTGTCTTCTCAGTGTTGAGGATGTGAGAGGGCAAGTATATCCAAGTGTCATTGTTGCTCAAGTATCCTTCCAAATCAGAAATTTAATTTGCAAGGTCTATGGACAAGAGAACAATAGTGTACTGACGAGACTCTACAATATGTTTAGAGGTGCTGAAAAACAGGTGTTAAAACAAAATCTTGGGGAGATGCCCTGTTATCCACCAACTGATTCCTATCTTCTAGTTTTGTCCAGTGTTGCTGGAATGTAGTCCCAGAAAATACCAGCAACATTCCTTAGTTGTTTATATGATTGATCAGCCATTACTGATCAATTATATAAAAAGATGAGCGGTCCCATATCACCCAAATGACCAGTTAATCCTAATTTAAGATCAACAGAAGATCACTTGTAATTTCTGCATGCGCAGTCTCAACTCAAAAGATATCTGAAACTCAGCTGGGAGCCATTGTAAATTCTTTATTACCTGGAAACAAGTGTGTCTTTTGCATTCCCCTTTGGTATCACTTATTTCTAAAAACCCGTGAAGGATTGAGAGAGTCTGTCTTTGTCATCCTAGTTGGGCCATCATGGCTGCAATGAACCTTGTACAAAAAACAGGATCCAGCTGCCATCAAGAGTTCTCTGCTTTCTCATTTTCTCAAAGCGATTAAGAGAAGTGCTGCATCCAGAGCTGCCAAAGCATCTGTGAAGTCTCACTTTGAAAAGCAGATAGAAGTAGATCTTCAAATTGTGCACATTCCTAGTTTCCAGAAGGATTTCTGAAACTTTTTTCTTCACTGATAAGATGCTAGGAGGGTAGACACTATAGTGATCTCTAATTCTTCAGCAGAAAGTTTGAGATTTTGAAGAAATCAGGACCTTGCTCCTATGCTTCTGATAGATCAAGTTTCTATCCTTTTATAGGCCATGAGGAAGGTGCAAGGTAGTAGGGTCATATGCCGTATTAATAAGATTCAAGAAAATTTGTTTTATTATTCTCTCATACCTTCCCAGATTTAGAATATCTCTTTTGTGTTTCAACACGGAGATCCATTGGTGCCAACTAGAAAACAGTTAACTACTAGGATGACCAGACAGCAAATGTGAAAAATCGGGATGGGGGTAGGGGGTAATAGGAGCCTGTATAAGAAAAAGACCCAAAAATTGGGACTGTCCCTATAAAATAGGGACATCTGGTCACCCTATTCACTACTCTGTTGAGATACAGAGGCCTGTTAGTGCCAGCTGGCAAAGGGTTCACCATTTTGGGTCAGCAACTCCTATCAGGCCTGACAAACTCACTGTACCCAACACATTGCTTTTGTTGTACGTATGCAAAAAGTGGCCTATAAAGTATCAAAAGAAAGCTGATGACACACTGGTCATTAATATCACTGTGAAATGTATGTACTGACAATATATAAGAAAGTGTGTGTATGTATGTATGTGTATATATATATACACACACATACTGAAATTATGTTTTAAAGGCTGTAACTAGGCAGAGGGGACAAACAAGTCTTCTGCCAGACTCTTATCTCTGTCTCTGATGTAAATTAAGGATTTTAAGGCAACACAATGGAAGCCTCATTTGCATTTGGAGCCAATAGAAAACAGGTTGACTGGGGGAGGGTTGAAGGTGTGTGTGTGTGTGTGTGTGTGTGTGTGTGTGTGTGTGTAACCTGCAGTGGGGAGCACACCAGAGAACCAGCCACAGTGGAGAAGAGTCTTATCTAGGAGTGCACTTCAAAAGGGTTAGGGTTTGGGTTTATTGAACTATAAGAGGAAGGAACAAGGCCTCTTATTCTTCACTTTCGAAGTAAAGAGGACAACACTTTTGGCATTCATTAAAATTGGGTCCTGGCCATGAAGGCTAGTGACTTAGGAGAGACATTCTTTAGACAAAGATTTAACTAAGCTTAGACCCTAAGGAAAGCATTTTATACCTTTTGTTTTACTGTAACCTGTTGTTTATTATCTTTGCTCACTAGCTCTTAAGTTTATTTACAAAGATGAAGATTTATTTGTTTATTTATTTTCACTATACGTAGATTCCAGTGCTGTCTTGTTATAAGGGACCTAATCCTGAGTTTGCCAGTCAAGCTGTGTGTACACTGTCTCTTCAGAGACAGGCTTACCTGGTTATTTCTGGGAGTGTCCTGTGATGGGCTGGATATGACAGAGTCTCACTGGCAGAGGGGCTTGGGGATTGGTTTGTGTGTGTCTCTAGTTTGCACAAGAAAGGGTGAGCTCTGTGGAGTCCTGGAAGACGGTACTTATTTGTGACCAGAGACTGTTTGTTTCAGGGAGCTGAGCTAGAGTAGGCATCAGGCAAAACTGCTTCACTGTAGGGGAGGGTGGTGGTGAGGTGTGTCTCAGCCCTGATTACTCCTGGGGAGCGTCACGGTGGTGTCTTAAGTTTTATTTGTTAATAGGCTCTCTCTTCTGCTCTTTTAGCATTTGGGATCCTTTTTTTTCTGTAAAAGGCATATTCTTACCTATCCTCCTTATTTAGATGGGTCAGTATGTTAGTTGTTGATTTTATGTTTTGTCGTGTATTTAGTCTTCTTCTAGACCAAGGTGTTGGTACATATTATCTCTGCCTTTCTTCCTGAAATGTTATCTCCATTTTATGTCAGTCAGGGAAATTGACATAAATAGTTTTTCTCCTCTTCCAAATATGAAATGGAAAGGTTGTGGCATTCCCTTGAAGGTTTTTACATCTCTTTAAGTTCTGTTTATATACAGACCTTTTCATAATTGTCTGAGGAAACCTTGAAAGGCCAAGAAATATGGAGTTAAGATCCCCTCATAATTCTTACAATAATATTAAACTAGTAATGTTAGAAAATCAGGAAATACAGACTGAAGATGACACTTCTCACACAGCACAACCACGCAATTTTAACTGTGTTGTAGCAGGAATTCCAAGAGGAACTAAGAATGTCGTCTCCATAAAACACTGCCACTTTTATTGCCCATTATAGTTTCGTAACAGGACTTGTGTTCATACACTCCAGCAAACCCTTGTGATCTGGGCAATGTTATGATCCAGGACATACTTGCTGCTGGTAGGCTGAGTTCAGTTGAAAAGGTTTAAGAGTGGGTAAGGTACCCTGATCTCCCTAAGGCAACCTCAGGGCAGGGATCACAGGTAGCAGAATTAAGTTTTTTTTTTTTTCTTGTAGTATTAATATTTTATGAGAAGACATTAGCCATAATTTATTGGTTTTCTAAACATGAGTTTTGATGATAAATGCGCATTCTGGAAGTACACAGGGAACACGACACAATAGTTGAGCCCTTGCAATCCTAACTCCACATAAACTAAGTTTTGTGTGTGTGAATTTTCTATGTTGCAAGTATTTATCATTTAAGATTCATAAAATAACTGAGTTAAAAATGTGTGAGCCATGTTTTCTGTTGCCAAAGTGCTGAAGGTAAATCAGTCATATAAAAGCTTAAAGATGAGCAGTTACTCCAGGTTTGTTTATCTATTTTAGGGCAGTATTTGCTGTTTTAAGGGTCTGAGAGAATGTCTTGCTTCACAAGGCAGCTTTAATTAACTGTGGTAGAAAGGACATGACTCTGACATGTTGGAACTGTTCAAGATTGTTTCATGAGCAAACACTTACGCTAATCCGATAAAGGTGGATAGTGTTTCTCACATTTATTTGTATAGTCTGTAGGGTTTTTTCTTTGATTTTTTTCAGGAATGTTTTGTCTGAATTGCAGCTAATTACGGTTATCGCTACAATTTGTGACTTTTGCTAAAACAAAACCAATCAATTAAATATTGGATTGATACTCTTTTTTATTTGCATTTCAAATAATTTGTTTTTTACTTTCTAGCTAATCCCAAATTACCATATAATTTATGTTTAAACACACACTATAGTGTGCAAGGAACAATACTGGCAAAATTATTATATTTATCAAATCTAGCAATCATAAATCCCTTACATTCAGCTGCTCTTCTGTTATTTATTTGTTCTTTGAATAATTCAGATTAATATTTGTTTGATTTCCAGGAAGACCATGAAAGCAGTGGTTCCAGTTCAACGAACCGCAGTACCACAGAGAGTGCAAAATCAGCAGTGAAACCACGACGAATCCAGCAAACTGCTCCTTCTGATCCTGATTTACCGCCAGGTAGTGTACAACATAGCTTTCATAAACTGGATTGTATTTGTGTTTATTTGCATGCTTTATATGGATTTTATAGATAAAATAGGTTAAAGGTTTATTAACTTGGGCCCAAATTTTCAAATCTGTGTGCTTAAAGTTAGGTGCATTAAATATATTTAGGCACCTTAATAGTAGCCTGATATTTCAGAAGTGCTGACCATCCACAAATCATGCTGAGGTCGAAAGGATCTAGCAGTATTCCAAAACACAGCTAAATTAAAATAAAACTTGAATTTAAAAAAGAAAAGTCAAATCTTTTCTTGATAATTCCTCGTAGGCCTTTGGACAAGGACTAGCGCTCTCTAGTTTTTCCAGTAATTTTGGCTGATGACCCTGTGGTCTCAGGTTCATGTAATAGTTTGAGGCATTACTCTAGCTTTAAGAATATTATATCTGAGGTTGTTTCATCCTTGAGTTGTCTGTCCATGGGTAGAGACACTAGACATGTGCTTTCTTCTGAAGGTTTTGACTCTGCTGAGCCTGAGGACGTTGGCTTGCCCTTTACGTATGTGTTTGCCTAGTTGAACTGAGGATGGTGGCTTTGTCTGTGATGTTTCTCTCTTTGTGTTTAGATGGAAGATAGTTACTTTTATGTTAAGTGTACATCTGTGTGTTCAGGATGATAAACATTGAGAAGCTTATCTCAATATCTTATCTTCTTTGTCTTCTTACAAGGTTTTCAGTGTGTGTTAATGTGAATTTAAGAAATCCTCCTCTTTCTGCGCATAGCATTGGATGTTTTCCTTGTGGTATTTTTCTTGCTGGCAAACTTCTTGATCTAGGTCTAGGGCACTCCAGTTTTTTAGGGGTTTTCTTGGACATTATTATTCTGGGCCTTCAGAATTGATGAGACCTTTCTCTACCTCTTCATGGCAGCAGAAGCCTCAAGTTAGTAGTTGCCTCATTAATCTGACCTTGGGAGAGGACATTAAAGTTTGTGTGCAGAGCACTTTGTGTTAGGGAATATATCAAGGGATACAGGCCTAGATAGCACAAGGATAATCCTGCCTTCGTGTGTAGAAATGGGCTAGATGATCTCTTGAGGTCCCTTCCGGCACTATATTTTTATGATTCTATTATATGTTGTTTTGGCTCACTTTGGTACGTGGACACCTGTATTAGAGCCAAGGGTTTAAAGACTGCTTTGATTTGTTTGCCTTGATACATTGGTGTTGAAGGTAGTCTGGAACTTCAGTGACTTGGATATACAGGAGTTTTGGCACACATCTCCTACCTGGGCAGCACTTCAGCTCATTGGTAGTAGAGTTTGTCCATCTTGGCTCATTGTGTCCCATCTCCACATCATGAGGTTCCGAGACCTAGTTATCCTGACTCAACCCATAGAAGCCTTGTGCGGGAAATCATCAGTTCCTCAGTGATGGTTTTGGCACATTGGAATATTGGTTTCTGTGAGAATCTTCAGAATATAGGTGCTCTGGATGCATGCTTTTTGGAACACGGGCATCTCATGGAGTGTAGGCCCTCCAAGAGGGGCATTCCTCCAAGAATAATTGCATCATGAAATGTGCTTTTCCAGGCAGGGACCTGTAATTGCCTAAGGTGAGTACCTTGTTGGGCATGTCAGTATCTTGGTGAAGAATCAACACCTGGTGGCTATCAGTTATCATGTTTTTCTCTTAGTGCTTCAGTAGTTACTTTGCTCTTGTGGATCTGTAAGTACATTGTCATTTCTGGTCTGCAGGCACACTCTACGCAGTCAGTGGTGTGGTGAAGGGACGGACACTCAATATTATCAGTGTGATAAGCTCAACAACTTGGACCGTTACCAGCGAGCATCAGTAAGAACTGATGTCTTTGGATAGACCATGACAGACTTTCAGCGTAGCTAAGTTCTCCAAGTTCAGTTTTGTTTCTTTGATGCATCTAGCATCAGTCATCTTCCATGTCACTCAAATGTTCCATATGATATGCAACATAGGAATCCCAATACTGTGTATCTTGTTCTATGATTTAGATATCATGTCTTAGGTAGGCTTTAATCCACATACAGTAACTCCTCACTTAACGTTGTAGTTATGTTCCTGAGAAATGCGACTTTAAGCGAAACGATGTTAAGAGAATCCAATTTCCTCATAAGAATTAATGTAAATGAGGGGGTTAGGTTCCAGGGAATTTTTTTTCACCAGAGAAAAGAATATATATATACATATACACACAGAGTATAAGTTTTAAACAATCAATTTAATACTGGTACACAGAGATGATGATTGTGAAGCTTGGTTGAGGTGGAGGAGTCAGAGGGTGGGATATTTCCCAGGGAATGCCTTACTGCTAAATGATGAACTAGCAATTGGCTGAGCCCTCAAGGGTTAACTTTCACACTCTACAAGGCAGCAGGAATGGAGGGAGGGGAGATAGCATCGCAGACAGAGACACTGTGTGTGTGTGTGTGTGTGTGTGTGTGTGTGTGAGAGAGAGAGAGAGAGATATGTGCATTTCCCCTTTAAGTACACTGCCTTGTTAATTAGATCAGCTTGCTGAGACCGCAGCTGCTGCCAGCAAGCTCCCTCCATCCTGAGCCCTGTCGTGTGTCCCCCCTGCTCTATGGAAGATGGGGTAAGTGGCGTGCAGGAGCAGGGGGGAGAGGGACACCCTAACATTAGTCCCCTCCCCCCCCGCACAGCAAGCAGGAGTCTCGGGGAGCAGCTCCAAGGCAGAGGGCAGGAGCAGCACATGGCAATGGGGGAAGGGACAGCTGCAATTGCTAGCCTGCTGGGCAGCTGCTGCCCAGGGAACTTAGGGGAGCAGGGAGCTGATGGGGGGCTGCTGGTCCACCCTGGTTCCAAGCCCCCACCAGCTAGCTGCAACGGGCTGCTCTTCCTGTAAGCAGTGGACAAAGCAGGCGGCTGCCAAACGACGTTATAAGGGAGCATTGCACAACTTTAAATGAGCATGTTCCCTAATTGATCAGCAGTGTAACAACGAAACAATGTTAAGCGGGACGACTTTAAGTCAGGAATTATTGTATCTCACTCTTAGCACTCCCACTGTAAACAGACTGCTTTTGGTGTTTAGCAAGCATCACACCAGAGTGCTGGAATCACTCAATTCAACATGAGCTGCCCAAATGTCCCAAGTATTTTCTCAGAGGCAGGTGTAATGTAGCGGAAGGAAGTGCTGCTTGATAGAGTTCAGCACAAAATCTTCTCATGTGAGACAAAATTCAGGGCTGCTAGTTTGCAGGGAGACATCACCAGTATGGCAGAAACAGTTTTCCAGGGTCAACCGATCACTTTCAGAGTGGTGGTGGTGGTGGTGCCAACTGAGAGAGTGCACAGGGGGTGCATGGGTTTTTACAGGAGTGCTCTGGGTTAGATATATGCATAATAGTTCACTGAACCATGGCATGTGAGGGCTCTACTGAGAGCCAGTAGCCCACTGATCATTGTAATCATTGTAAAATGTATGTATTGATAATATTTAAGGAGTTGTATATTTATACTGAAAATTATGTTAAGGTTTTGGAGTTAAGGCAGCTCACCAGGAGGTGACATGCCTCAGACATATTCCTTTCAGGCAGAAGGTAACATACACTTATCTCCCTGTCTGGTCATGCATATATTGTATGCCTCACAGTATAGGTCTATTTGCATACTGAGCCACACGCAGAAGAAAATATTGCGAAATCTACAAGAGAAGAAATTCACAGGATGAAACAAACAGCAGGCAGAGTCCTGTTAATGACTAACGACAAAGGATTGTTAGGGTATATCTGGGGGTACAAGGAAATGCTCAGGGTCCTTCAGTGGGGAGGCAAGCTGACCACGTACTTGTCTGATGAAAGGAGGATCACAGCCAAGTCTCATTATAGAGCTCTGCAAGAACTTTGGGTGAGCATTACTCTACAAGACATGAGAATACCTAGTTGAAGTGTAGGCTTTTAGAATGCTTCTATTTATTTTACTGTATATGTAACCATTTGTTTCCAATACTACTACTTGCTATTACTTGAATTTATTTTATTAAATAAACATATACTTGATTTCACTATAAACATATCTAAGTGTTGTGTGTAAGTCAAGTGGTGATCTAAGGTGAAACTGGTAAGCTGAGGAGTTCTGTTTCTTTGAAAGCAGTGAATCTGTGAGTACTATGAGTGCAACAGGGGCTGAACATTCCTGGGAATGCTTGGAGGGCTCAAGGTGGAGTGTGCCTATTGCTAACCTGTAAAGAGACAGCGGGGCATAGAGGGGAATGCTTGTATTGCCTGTGGCTGGTGGAGTTGGCAAGCTGCTCCATGGCAGGCACAGTTAAGGCTTCCTCACACTAAAGGCAGGTGATAACAAGATGCCTCACAACCCTGGCTAGCCCTGGAAAGCATCACACTCACCCAGCCTGATCCTGTTTAGTTTGTGAGATCCAGTTCTTCCTTCTCGTTATATTTGAGCAAAGTAATTACTGATGAAAGAGAAAGCAACTTGAGGTGTGTGTGTGTGTTTTTTTTTTTTTTAACTTTGATAATTGTTTTGCACCAAAACTGTGCAGGAAACTATTGATAGAACTCGCTACCCAGTTTTTCATTCCTAAAATCAGAGTTTTCTACAGCGGAAAATCTAACTACTTTGTGGTTATGCAAACTATGGTGGATCACAGAGAGAGCATCATGGATGTCAAAACTAACTGGCTTTGAAAGGCCGGAATATTAAAGGATTTCCGTTTGGACAGGTGGAGGGGATACTATTTGCTCCTCAAAGCTGGAACACGACTGTTGTTTCTGTGCCAATTATAATACCTGGGAACTCTGTCTACCCTTTGCTGCCACAGTGGTGAAGCCATATTCAGATTTTGAGGGTGCTGAGAAACAATGATTGAACTATTGCCTCAATCATGCCAGAAAGTTGCCTTGTGGAGACTGAAGGGGAAATAGACCTTCTTACTGAAGCAAAATTGCAGAAACCTGAAGTACATCCCTGCAGTAAGTGCTGCTTGCTGTATGGTCCATAACCTCTGAGAACAGAAGGGATCATTATGGGCTGGTCTACACTACAGCTGTAAGTCGACTTAAGTTACGCTACTTCAGTTACGTAAGTTACATAACTGAAGTCGACGTAACTTGTGTCTACTTACAGTGATGTCTACAACGCACTGTGTTGACAGGAGATGCTCTCTCACCAACTTACCTTGCACTTCTCGGGGAGCTCTGGAGTACAGAAGTCAACGGGAGAGTGTCTGCCATCAACTTAGTTGGTCTTCTTCGACAGACCTACATCGACACCGCTTCATCGATTGCAGCAGTGCCAATCCATCTGTGGGTATAGACATGCCCTATGACTAAGATATTAGGAAAGAGGAAATCAGTATTTTTAAAAAAAATGAAATTGCATTCCATATACATTTAAAAAAATAAATTTATAAGCTTTCTGCTCTCTGAATTTCCTCATGGTGTTTCATGGTTCTTATAAATTTTGCCACAGTTCAGTGCATGCAGTTGTGAATATTTTCCCACATATTTAGGAATTTTATACATTTTAATATATTTTAGTCTATCATATCTTTATAATTCACCTAAAGCTTATAGGAGACTTAGCTGACTGAATAGCGATGAAACTGTCAAAAGGCAATATTCTCTCCATAAGCGTGTGAATTATATGTGAAACATTTAAATGATCATTATGTAAGTGTGATGAGTAAATCAGAGAATTGAAAAAGTGTCAAAATCTTTTTTGTATTATTTTGAAATATAACAATACAACTAAAGATATATCAGGCTTTGAAATAAAAAAGCTTTGTTTTAAATGTTTTCAGAATTAAAAAAAAATTAGAGCTCTTTTCATTTTACATTTAAATAGGAGTGAAATCCTGAGCCTACTGAAATCAGTGGGAGTTTTACTATTGATTTTAACGGGGTAAGGATTTCACTTGTTATGCTGAACCTGATTCTGTTTCTCTGATGCAAATCAAGAGTAACTCCATTTAATGTATTAAAGTTACATCAGAAGAAAACAGTAAAAAGTCAGATCAGAATCAGGCCATTTCAATTTTTACTATAAAATATAGTCTAATTGATATTTGTACTGTGCACATTACAACTTTTTAAAAAGCCTAAATATTTTTGGGCCTGATTCCTATTTGCACCGAGGCTACTTTACACTACTTTAATCATTTAATGCGGTTTTAATGTGGATTTAAGTATAATTTACTTCCACTTTTTTCCTTTACACCTTCAGAACAGTTTAAAGTGGTTGTAGTGTAAATAGGAATCAAGCACTTTATAATACTACAAATCCTTCTACAAATATTTTTAGTCTATATTCTAATGTTCATCAAGGATGAATTAGTACATTTCACCCTTTCTCATCTTTTGAATTTCAATTACAAGCTTTTTTCAGCAAGTTTTATACTTCTACATGTTCATTTCAGGGGTTGGTTGACAGTAGGGCAAAAGGGCAAATTCAGTTAGTGAAAAGGTCATGTAAGGTTAGAGAACTTATGTTTCACAGCTTAATATTGACAACTTTCACTTGGCCTCCTGGATTCCATCTTGTTTCCTTACACAAGTCTCCAAAGAAATATTTCCCTTCCTTAATATCATATTTATTATGCTTTAATAAACTCATGATAGTGGCAAGATCATAGCATAATAGAAATGTCTAAAACTAAATAATTATATGGGAGGTAAGCTTGTTCAAAATATTTTTAATATAATGAAAGATTTATTGCACATTGTGTGGCAAACCTTTCATATTAAATCTTTAAAAAAAACTCAGATATTGAATACTGTTGATTCTGAATATGTTCCAGGGAAATCTTAAAACCACATTTGGATATGTAAAATAACTGTTTGGAAACACGGCTAAGGCTTCAGTTTCAGCCTTTTAGAATTATGCAAATACAAATCATCTGATAAGAATGTATACAGGGGAAGTATGTGAATTTGTAGTTATATAACTTGAAAATGGCTAATAAATTTTGCTCAAAAGTGGACCAAAAAGCGCACACACATTTTAGGATGAAATCAAACAAAGAAAATTGCAACCCAAAATTTGTATGATAAACTGGAAAAAGGACAGTTGGAATAGAAGTTGAATCTCAACTATAATGCTAGCTATCTCTAGCTGTCTGAAATTTTGGTCAAATTGCATACAAATTTATTAACATGGAGGGATGGTTGCTGATGTCCATTCTTAAATGACACATACTAAAACTGCAGGAAATCCTAAAAATCAAGGATTTTTTACAAACTTAGAAATCACTTCCTATTTTATACATAATATTTCAATCAATACCTTCTTATGCAAGTGCAAATAAATCAAAATTCAAATAGCAGCTTCAGCTCTGACCACAATAAATTTGAATTCATTTTTCAGTACATATAATTAGGTATATTTATATGCTTAGAACTTTCTTAGGCCATTTCTGTACTCTTAGTTCTTAACAATTATAGCTTTACAACTTTCCTCATATTTGTATTTAAACACATGTTTATGTAAAATACTATTACACCGAAGTGATCCATATATTAGAAAATATTTTCTCAATGTATAAGACAACATAAAATTTCTGAAACAGGAAGAAAAATTACCAAACTCTTCATAAAAATATTTTAAAACATAATCCTGAGTTCTACTTGTTTCATAATCTTTAAAAATCACTTTCTTTCAGATATTATTTCTAACTAGACATCTCCTCATGTTCTAATACAAAATGTTGCATTAATCTGGAGTAAACAGACATGTTAAGATAGTATTCTAGTACATCTTATATAAAAACTTCTAATTATACTTTAATGTATGATATTATGAGAAATGTGTATGTGGTCAGAGTTAAGGTTGATCTTGATGTCTTATTCAGCTCAATCATAACTATGGAGCTGTGGCCAATACCTACAGAATTTGTACTTAAATGAGACCTTACTGACTGCAATATTGTATCTGAAAGAGGAAGTAGTTCTAAAGTTTTTGAAAGGACCCCAACTTCAGGGTTTCCTGCATTTTTATATTTAGGAATGGACTTCAATTAGTCAATATTGAAATAGATTTTTTTTTTTTGTGTTGAAACTTTGTTTTTGTTTTCTGGAGTGCAAATGAACAATTATTAACACAGGGGCACTGGTTAAATAAGGTTGATGAAGGAACAATTTTTATTACGTAAATATTTTCAAATTTAAGTCTTCAAATTGTTATTCCAGGAAGAGTTTAAAAACAAACTCCCACCTAACTAAATGCCAAAATTATCCATTTTTACCAGCAAGTGAGGATTCTGTAGGGAGGGAAAAGAGCATGAGTATTTCCTTTGCGGCCTTCTCAACACAGAAAAGTTGAGATGAATTACACTGGTCTACAATTTTTGAGAAGTCGTCTGCTTCAGAGATAAAATGTGCTATTTATTATGTGTTTTGATGTGCTGAATTCAAATATGACAGTTAAAACAACTGATTGGCTACTGTTTCTAAGATATTTAAGTTTTTACATTTTATGTCTATGTATATTGTGTAGATAGAGTTTTAATCACAAATTGTAAACCTAGGTCTTTTCATGAGTTTATGGTTGCTTTACATGATAATATTTCACCTGTCCTGTTTATGTAACACTTTAAAAATCAGCAAAAGGGTTATATAAATAAAATTGATTATGAAACAAAAGGCAAAAAACTATTATGTATTTAGTTTAGTCCTATTCAGTGTCTACTCAGTGCTTCTTGGCTTGTCTCTTGTATTCATTAAATGGAGCATCTCTTGTCACTGTCCAGCAATAGTCTGCAAGCATTGATGGGCTCCATTTGCCCTGATAGCGTTTCTCCATTGTTGCAATGTCCTGGTGAAATCGCTTGCTGTGCTCGTCGCTCGCTGCTCCGCAGTTCGGTGGAAAAAAAATCTAGATGAGAGTGCAAAAAATGTATCTTTAGTGACATGTTGCAACCAAGGCTTTTGTATGCCTTGAGGAGGTTTTCCACCAACAACCTGTAGTTGTCTGCCTTGTTGTGTCTGAGAAAACTTATTGCCACTAACTGGAAGGCTTTCCATGCCATCTTTTCCTTGCCACGCAGTGCATGGTCAAACGAATCTGAGGACCAACAAAGACACCTTCCTTTATCTTAGCTTCACTTAACCTTGGAAATTTTCCACGGAGGTACTTGAAAGCTGCTTGTGTTTTGTCAATGGCCTTCACAAAGTTCTTCATCAGACCCAGCTTGATGTGGAAGGGTGGTAACAAAATCTTCCTTGATTCAACAAGTGGTGGATGCTGAACACTTTTCCTCCCAGGCTCCAATGACTGTCGGAGTGGCCAATCTTTCTTGATGTAGTGGGAATCTCTTACACGCCTATTCCATTCGCAGAGAAAACAGCAGTACTTTGTGTATCCAGTCTGCAGACCAAGCAAGAGAACAACAACCTTCAAATCGCCACAAAGCTGCCATTGATGTTGGTCATAGTTTATGCACCTCAAAAGTTGTTTCATGTTGTCATAGGTTTCCTTCATGTGGACTGCATGACCAACTGGAATTGATGGCAAAACATTGCCATTATGCAGTAAAACAGCTTTAAGACTCGTCTTCGATGAATCAATGAACAGTCTCCACTCATCTGGATCGTGAACGATGTTGAGGGCTGCCATCACACCTTCGATCACCTTCCATGAAGACGAATGGGACAAGATCCTTTTGACGGTCACGGAACATGGAAACCCTAACATCACCTGCCAGTAGATTCCACTGCTGTAGTCTGGAGCCCAACAGCTCTGCCTTACTCTTGGGTGGTTCCAAATCCCTGACAAGGTCATTCAGTTCACCTTGTGTTATGAGGTGTGGTTCAGAGGAGGAGGATGGGAGAAAATGTGGGTCCTGTGACATTGATGGTTCAGGACCAGAAGTTTCATCCTCTTCCTCTTCCTCGTCTGACTGAAGTGAGAATGATTCTGGTGCATCAGGAACCGGCAGTCCTTCTCCATGGGGTACTGGGCGTATAGCTGATGGAATGTTTGGATAATGCACAGTCCACTTCTTCTTCTTTGACACACCTTTCCCAACTGGAGGCACCATGCAGAAGTAACAATTGCTGGTATGATCTGTTGGCTCTCTCCAAATCATTGGCACTGCAAAAGGCATAGATTTCCTTTTCCTGTTCAACCACTGGAGAAGATTTGTTGCACAAGTGTTGCAGCATATGTGTGGGGCCCACCCCTTGTCCCGATCTCCAATTTTGCAGCCAAAATAAAGGTGATAGGCTTTCTTAACCATAGTGGTTATATTGCGCTTTTGTGATGCAAAAGTCACTTCACCACAAACATAGCAGAAGTTATCTGCACTGTTCACACAAGTACGAGGCATCTCTGCTCACTTTGGCTAAACAGAAATGTGTCCCTTTGCAAAATCAAACACTGACAAATAAGAGAGCACGACACTGTATGATTTCTAGAGCTGATATAGGGCAATTTGTTCAGCAGAGTGATGTAAGCTTCGTTATGATTGCATCATCCATGACTTCTAGGAATAACATGATGCAGTTCATATCATGTATGACGCAATCCCAACTTCAGATTGCATCATTCATTGTTTTGCCTAAAAATCAAGAACTCTCCAAACCCAGTCATAGATTTATTCATAGATCCAGTCAAAGATGTATTTTAGTCATTTCTGGTTTAAATTGAGATCCCTTCCCTTTATAACTCACTTATCCTCCGCCATTCCCAAGTCAAGGGTCGTATATACTGACCCAATAGCATATCTTGAAAACTAGAGCCAATCAACAATTTTAAGCATCATTTTCGTTCTCAGTGACCCAGAATTAGTAAAGTTTGACTACATTTATTTCAGAAGCATTTTGGCTGTAGAGCAGTGTTATTAAATGTGTTTAATGAAAGCATATTAGTTAAAGTGTAAAATTAGTTCCTGGCGTAGATTCTGTCATTCAGAAGTAAAGTGGCCTTAGTTTGCTGTAATTTAGTCCTTGGGATTAATCTGTGTGTTCAGTGTGTTAACTCTATATTTACAAAAACAAGGGAAGTATCCATTCCCAAACACAATCTGTGGGATTAAGCCCTAAGAGATGTTTTAGGACTCGTTCACCATCAGTTTCTAGAAAGAGAAATTATCCTCAAATTCAAAATAATCTTTGTTTGTAAATTTAGTGCAGAGGGCAGATCCCATCTTACATAAAGTGGATCAAGAAATGGAGCGCCACATTAGAAGCAATATTATCAGCTTTCATTAATGTGGTAACTGAACTCACTGAGAATGTGAAGGCTCTATTAAAGTGAATGTTGGCAATCTGTCTCCCAGTGATAATGCCCCATCCTGGGCAGATGGTACCAGCTTGTAACTGGGACCTGAGTGTTGACTGTCTCTTGCACGTTGGCAACACTTGTATTCTGTGTCATGGCAATGAGGCGGAATTTAAAAAAAAAATCAATGAAATTTAGTAAGGGTATCTAGCTGGGCAAGGGATGAGGCATTATCAGTGGAGGTGGTGTGGGAGGCACAACAAAGGGGAGATGAGTTTTCTGGGAGCAAAGCATAGGGTTGCAGGAATGCTACATGTTTCATTTCGAAGGGTGAGGCTGCTGCATGGTTCTGGGTCACAGAGAACCCTGCTTTGACAGCTTGTTGAAGGCCCTATAAATCCTATCTGCAGGCCCAGTTTAAAAGCATCTTACCTTTGCTCTTGTTTAGTAAGAATCCCTTCACCGTCCATAGAAAATGGCATCCATCATCAAATATCTTGACATTAGGGAGTGAAGTTATGTAAATAAATATTTAAATATGTAATTCTATGTGTACCCTATACATGAGACATTATTATTGGTACCTGTGGTATGTTTGCATTTGCTATGTTTTAACAACATTGTTTGAAAGCTTCTCAAAGAACTGTTAAAGATTGTGTGTGGTTCTTCCCTCCGCTCCCCTTCCCACCCCCCAAATAGGTCGTTTTTAAATGCCTCTCACTTTTAAACACTAAAACACTCTAAAAAGTAAATCAGACCCCATTAATATGTGACATGAGTTTCTAAAGGCAATATTTTATTTTGTATAAGTGGAATAAGTTCTAACTTTAACTGCCTTTTTTCAATCAGTTTAAACTATAGTGACCATCACCGTTGTCATAATATGTAATGCATGTGTTTTTGCATATGATATTGATGTATAGGTATCTGTTTCTTTTCCTTAGCAGCATAAATTAATTGGCATTTTTAATATATTCCGTATACAGGAAAAACTTCAATATGGATAGGATTGCATTTCTTTCCTGTATTGTTCAGATGAGAATTTTTACCCTCCACTGGGAAAGCATAGAAGAGTTAGTTTTTCCAACCATGTTATGGTTGAACAAATTTAAATAGGTTTCTTCCCAGTAGGCTTTATTGCAGGTGCTAACTGTGTGAGTTGTTGACAGAAATTGATTCTGTTATACCTAACAGAGTTCTTACTGAGGAGCACATGAATATATTGGTCATTAAAATTTAAATTGAGTAATAAAAGTACTTAGAAAGATGAATGTTGTTCTGTGACTTTTTGTAGATGGATTTAGAGGGAAAAATATATATAAAGGCATGTATATTTGAACTAGTATCCTAGTAACTTTGTATATTCTTTCCAAGTCCATTTCTATCTTTCTTTGAATATAGTTATTTTTGTATGTTCACATAAAATCTTTTAGTAGCAGTATTTTGTGATCTCTCTTCCTCCCTCCTCCTCCCCCCCAAAAGGAAAAGAAATAAATGTTGCACTATCCTGAAAAATTAAATTTGAAGATTAATTTTTGCCATCAGGTTTCAACATAACATCTAATACTCCATTAAAATCCTAATAGATGAGAATTTTGTTTTTATATTTCCTCTGCCACACTTGCTGGAAGCTAATTCACTCAGTAGCACTGAATGCAGTTTTAAAGAAGTTATGTCCTTGTGCTTTTAGCTAGGGAAAGGTTAGTGTGATAGTGATATTCTGATGACTGGGAATGGAAATACCTTGGAAATAATTTGTTATATTTTTTTGTAATAATTAACAAATTTGAGGGGTGAAATTATTAGTAGCATCTCTTCCTCATAGCGTCTGAGAACTCTGAGAATCATTCTTTGTCTTTTTGTTTCCATTTGATAGGTTACGTGCAGAGTTTGATTAGGCGCGTTGTAAATAATGTCAACATTGTGATCAACAATCTCATATTAAAGTATGTGGAGGATGATATTGTTCTCTCAGTCAATATCACTTCTGCAGAATGCTATACAGTGGATGAATTTTGGGATCGTGCATTTATGGACATCTCTGGTGAGTAGATGCTTTTGGGTCTTAGATTCTATAGTATTAGGACTCTTATTCCTTAGATGAGAGTTTAAATTTCATGCAAGTAGCTTTCTAAGTGTTGGTAGTGAAATTGCTTCCTATGATATTTTCAATTTTCTTTTTTAACATGGTTGTTTTTTCCATTACCTGTACCTTGCAGGCCACATTATGGTAATTTTATATGTTAACTATTAAGTAGGCTGGATGGAAATGCAAACACATGCAGTGTATTTTATGGGATAGAAAGACCATCAGTTATTACATCAGTTAAGTGAAATAGTACATGCCACATCACACATCAGTAGGGGAAAATATCAAGTTATCTGTTCATTTTAGGGTGGGGTGTGTAGTCCCCAGGACCTTGGTATCTGAGTGCCTCACAATATTTAATCTATTTATCTTCACAATTCTCCTGTGAGGCCGGGAAGTCCTGTTGTACTCATTTTACAGATGAGAAACTGAAGCATAAGAGAGACTTGCCCAGGGTCACATAGGAAATATATAGCAGAGCAGAGAATCGAACATGAGTCTCTTGCATATTGTGCCATTACCCTAAGCACTGGACAACTGTCTCTAGCTAAAATTTATAATAATTATGGTAATATTATAACATTATAAAATATATCTGAAGCCAAGATGATCATAAAATATTTTATTTTATTTTGCTTCAGAAATTGCAAGATAAAAACTTATCTGATGAAAATGTGCATTTTTGGCAGGTTATCAAATCGACAAAACTCTCCCAGGGAGAAAAAAATGAGTGGGCTGGTCTCATCCTTGTGCATAGACTACAGTAGCTAGGAGTGTTTTAAGGTCAGCTCTGAGGTGCAAAGTGAATTGGGAAATTTGCACTGTGCATGGCTCTAGCCTGTATTGTTCTCATTTTTATAATCACCAAATTCACAAAAAAAGACCATCTTTGAAGTATGCATTCTATTGATTTAGTTGGGGATTGGTCCTGCTTTGAGCAGGGGGTTGGACTAGATGACCTCCTGAGGTCCCTTCCAACCCTGTTATTCTATGGTTCTATGATTCTATGATAAAAAGTTAAACTGACCACAGCATGGAAAAACAGGTTAAGGCACACTGCCCTTCTCAGCTGTCATTGGATTGCAGAGCAGGGTCTGGAGGGTGATCCATATGTTATGGCTTCCCAGTTGCACTAGTCATCCTAGATAGAGCTCTTCTAATAGGAAGGGTCTCACCGGGTAATCCATTTGGCTGGGGCATAGGACAGTTGATAAAAGGACCAAGGAAGGAGAAAGAGGGACTCTCCCTGTTCTGCCTTTGGCTGCAAAATATAAAATTCTTCTTAAATGGGAAAATGTATATATTTTTTTCTCAGTCAAGACTATACAAGATCTTAGAAAGAAACTACTCTTTTTGTGAGATGATTTTGCATCTTTGGAGTTTTCTGCAACTCCATTATTTCTAGCAAAATTGTGACTATAAGGAAGAATTAATATGTTTTTGGTTAATGATAATACAAGAATTTTTTTGTCCTTGCAGATTTATAATAAAGTATATGAAAATTGAGAGAGCATTTTGGATATTCACTTTCCATATTCTCTGTTGCCTAATTTTTAACTATTGGCTTCAGCTGTTCCCCCCACCCCGCTACCCATTCTGAGTAAAACTGAATGTAACCTTTGAGTGCATTATTGGAGGTGTAATGTTGTTTAGATTTATTAACTTCTTTCTTCCCCTTTATTTCAAGATCAACACTCTTCCCCCTCTTCCCCCCTTTTCTGGATAATCATTATTCCTCGGGGATTTGAGACCTCTGCTATGTTTGGGACAATAGTTTTCAAGTGTGGGTGGGATTGTTATCTTTGTGGAAGTGTTTTTGTTTTTAAAGTGTAAAACACACACTTTAAATGTGTGTTTAAATACAAAACATTTTAGTAAGCTGTAAAGATATATATATTACTAAATGCTTGCTTAGAAAATTATTTTTCTTGCTAAAGCTCTTTATTTTAGCCATGTGAGCCGGTAATATTTGTGGTAGCTTAAATAAAAGATAACACTGCTAACTACAGTGGCAGTCTCTTCTCTTTCTGTCAATCTATTTATTTTTTATTGATTATTACTATTTGCTCATAGAATCGCATACTATGCATATTAAGTATTTGCTTCTTATTTTTTATGTTTTAAATTGTCTTAATATTTTTTCTTCTCTTTTTAAAGCAAATGATCTGGTACTAAGGAAGGTGATTAATTTTTCTGACTGCACAGTATGTCTTGATAAGAGAAATGCTAGTGGAAAAATTGAATTTTACCAGGACCCTCTCCTTTACAAGTGTTCCTTCAGAACTCGTCTGCATTTTACTTATGATAACCTTAATTCCAAGATGCCATCTGTTATCAAAGTAGGTATCAAAGTGTCTTCTTTTGTTTCCTCAAATCCATATGTATGAACTATTTTTCAGGTTTTAAGTGTATAATTTGACATTCATAAGAAAAACCAAAGTACATGAACACTAACATAGTACATTAACTACTATGGAATTTTTGTGTCTTGGTTTATTAATAGACTGCATGTATTATGTATACTAACAGCTTTAAGAAAGAAAAGTCCTGTTCAATCCAGACAGGTTTTTGCTTGACCTTAAAAAAATGATTGTAATAATTGTACCACAGAATAAAGATTCGAGAAAACGGGGGGTGGGTGGGGGGGAAGCTTACAGTTAAGTTTGGAGACTGCATGATTTAGGAGATTAGTAATGGGACATAGAGCATTTTAAAATCTGGCCCAGACATAGATAGGTATTAAGCAAAACTTAATATATTCTAATGACTGTTCAGTGGTCTAGGTGTAAAAAATTAGTGGTCCAAGTCCAGTTCTTAATGGGCTTATCACACACACACGTCTGGCACTAAGTGACATGTTTATTGATAGTCAAAGCATAGAAATCAACAGCTGATTGGGCACAGAGGTTGAATTACCTTTTCACCTTTAAAGACTCTTCCTTCAGTTCATGTTGTAGGTATGTTGGACAGTATGGGGGAAGCTTTTTGCTACCACCTTCCCTGTAAATGGTATTTTGCACTTACATAGCACTATTGATCTGAAGATACCAAAACTCTTACAGATACTTGCTATTTTTAAGTGCTTATCTTGAAATGTATTCATGAAAAATGCTGCATAGCATTTCTTTTTTGCTTGTTTTGCACACATGAACATCCAGTAGCATATGTGAAAGCAGGCAATCAGCACCTCTCCTGATCATTAATTTAATTTTTACTGATATTACCTACATCTGATAGGAAAAATTAGTAGTGTGTCTTAGTACGTAAAATACATCCTGTTGTGCACTGGTCTTATATTTATACAGTACTTAGGCACAGTGGGACCAGTTAATCCTGTGTTAATTTTTTTGGTAAATTCATTTTTTGTGTTTTTTTAGAAATGAGTAAAAGCTGAGTCTTTATGGATATTAGGACCTTTTTAACCAAATGGTCAATTATTTTAAAGCTTACATGGACTGTCCTGATATTAATGATTTATTATATGATTGGCTGTGACATACGTATTAAGGCCTTTACGATTTGTGGTACTAGTACATGTGGTGCATATGTGCAATAATACTGCATGCTAAAAATCCTGTATTTTTGCACTTAAAATCAGCAAAGTTATTCTTTTTAATTTTGGGAAAAATATTCAATCACAGGCTTTAGATCTTCTGTGCCAAGTTTTAACACGGAGCAAATTTTTATGGCTGAATTATAAACCTCTGACAACAGACATTTATAGTGGAAACATTGACACAGTCTTCAGGATAGTGTCAAATGGTGCTGCTGTTTTAATAATGAATTCTTTACTTTCTTTTACTTTATTACATAATTTTTTTTATGGGTCCTAGATTACCATAAAACACATGCCAGAGTACATGGAGCAATGTTAGTGTAATTAAATTTATATTTATATGAAACCCACCTGTTTATCTCTGGTGGTGGTCAGTCATTCCCATCTTTTTACACATTTCAGTGTGTTCAAAGACACATCTTACCTACTATTCATATTTTGTTGATTTTTGGTGATATTGTCCCTAGTTACCATATTGTTTTTCATTTTCAGTATGTGATTTACAGATAAGATATCTTCACTTTGTACATTGTCCTTAGAGATGTCATTAAAAGATTAGAACATTTGGTTTTATGCTGCTGGATAAATGTTGAAGTCAATTGTATATGAAATAACCCGTATGTTCAATGTCAATGTTCTTTTATACTATTCTAAAACTATTTTTATACTGCTTGATTCCTATACATTTAAACACTGGGGCTGTAATTATTGATTCAGTAGAGAAATATTTGCTTCATATATCATTATTAATTTGCTGCATGCTGATTGCTATAAACAAGATGGTTGCGTGCTTTAGTTAGTCAGAGAGCAGTTATAGAAAAAATTACCATTTAAAAATATATATACTATTTTAAATGTTAGGTTTCTGATTGGATATAGGTGTTCTTTAAATGTGCTCTTGTAATTTATACTCATGAAGTCAGTGCCAGCCAATCAGATCACTGGGATGGCTGGCATTCATTCATGAAAACTTTAAAAATGTTAAACTTCACTGCTGTAAGTGAAATGAATTTATAGCTTCAACTAGGGTTACCATATTCAAACATTTAAAAAAGAGGACACTCCACGGGGCCCCGGTCCCGCCCCTAGCCCTGCCCCAACTCCGCCCCTGGCCCCGCCCCTTCTCCAAAGTCCCTGCCCCAACTCTGCCCCCTCCTCTGAGCACTCCGCATTCTCCCTCCTCCTTCCCGCTCTGATCTTGGTTGGGGGTTGCTAAGTGCTTCCCTGCTCCCCACTCGCCCTGCAGTCCCTTCACCCCCCCGCCTGCCCTGCACCCCCCTGCCCCTGCAGCCTCTATGCCCCTGCATGCCCTGCTCCTCCTCACCCTGCAGCCTCTGCGCCCACTGCCTGCCCTGCCCCTGCAGCCTCTATGCCCCTGCCTGCCCTGCTCCTCCTTGCCCTGCAATCTCTGCACCCCCCCATCCCTGCAGCCTCTGTGCCCCCTGCTCCCCACTCGCCCTGCAGCCTCTGCGCCCCCTGCCCCTGCAGCTTCTATGCCCCTGCCTGCCTTGCTCCTCGTCACCCTGCAGCCTCTGCACCCCCCCGCCTGCCCTGCTCACCCAGCAGAGGGAGAGCTGCGGGCTCCACGTGGACTCAAACACTGTTCTGTACTTCTCTGCGGGGGAGGAGGGAGTGGGGAGGGGGAAGGACTCTGGCTGCTAGAGGCCCCAGCGGCTGCGAGCAGCTTTCAATCAGGCCCTGCCATCCAATCAGCTGAGCCGCACTCTGCATGAGGGGAAGGGGGAAATCCCGGACATTTCTACTTGATTAGAAATCCCCCCCGGACGGCCATTTAAGGCTGAAAAAACCGGACATGTCCGGGAAAACCCGGACGGATGGTAACCCTAGCTTCAACCATTTCCTCTAGTAGATAAGTATATTTATCTCCAAAATTGTCATTACTGTCACTATCTAATTGACTATCTTAGCAGAGAGGTTAGAGAGTGGAAAGGTGTGGCCCTTATCTCGGTAACATTAACCCAAATCCCTAGCTAGTTCCCCTGGAACAGGTATGAGGAAAGATGTCAGGTAGTTCGCATTAATGCTTCACGTACTGTACTTGTTCTGTAGTTAAATAGAGGGTGCAGTCTTTAGGAATGTTTGTTTCATTTCATGAGTTACGTTTACTTAAAAACAATTTTTTTTGTATACCTTGGGACTAGTGTATTAATAAATTATCTCTTTGAAAAGAACAACAACAAAAAAACCTCACGAAGACATCGGACTTCCAGTCTATGATTCCTCCTTTATGGTATTTTCCCAGTCTCAATCCCGCTGATTTCTGTAAAATTACAGGAAACTTTTTAGATCCAAGCCACAGATTCAGTCTGGGTTACTACTGGCAGCTCCGTCTTCTCCTGGCACTGTACTGGATCTGGTGCTCAAAATGGCTGCCAGTTTTGTACACCTGATAGAACTCACTACTTATTGGCCAGAAATGTCCAACTTCTAATTAAGAGTGTGTGTGTATACATGCAGGACTGTCTGCCATTAATGAAGCCTTCCACAGCAGCTTCAAAACCACCATTGAGCATGGTTAATGTCCTGCACTCCTTTTAGTATGCTGAAATAACTACTTGTTTGCAGTCACACAAATCTCTATACATCTACCTTGACTAGGAAGATTTCCAAATCAACTCAGAGTAAGTAAAAGCTGCAGCTGTAATTACAGCAATAAATATTTTGGCTGAACACTAAAAAAGAAGAAGAAAAATGAAAAAGGGGGTTACGGGTGTGGATGGCAAAGTTTTCCTTGTATTTTTCTGCATTCTTGGATATCATCATGAGCATCTTGGACTACATTTGTGATTTTATTTTCAGATGTTGGGTCAATAGCAATATGCAGAAGTGCATTTTGCCCTGTGTGGATACTTGGGACTATTATCAAGCCACTTTTCATGTTTCATGAACTATATATTGCATTAATGTCATTATTGACCTTTTTATTCTATTAGTAGATCTGTGAGTTTAAATCTGCCTGGCAGAATATATCTAGGATGATGTGTAATTTATTATAATAGCTGATTTTGTGTTAGACTGAAGATTATAAAAGAATGTAGCCATTTTTTTATCCAGTTTGGGATTTTGCCTTTCAGTTGTTGTTTCTTTGAGTGGTTCTGCGTGTTCCCCCTTATGTATAATCCCCTAACTGGTCTACCCTTCCCCATAGCATTTTCGAATGTTCTCAGGGCAAGGTTATATAAGGTGGTGTTGCACTCTCTACTGCCTGTTTTCTTTCCAACTGCTTCTGCCAGATAGAAGTGAACAAATCTGGTCCTTCAGAGCTGGGTTTTTTTAGATAATTGTTGTTGGTAGCTTGTAATGTTAGTTAAATTAGAGAGTTTTTAGTTATACTTAATTTAATATAATTTTAGGTTTGGTTCTGTATGATGACAGAACCAAAGAAAAGAAAAAGCAGATGTAAGAGGTGTTCTTTATGCCCAGCTATCTTCCCGGTGTCGGATGGCCATGTTAGGTGCCTTAAGAGCCTTGGAGAAGGCCACTCTCCTTTTGGATGTTCTGTTTGTCAGTTTTTTACACTCAGAGCTCATAAGAAATGTCAGAATAGACTGCAACTTATCCTGCTTAAAGAAGCTCTTGCTGCTAAGCCTTCGGCCTCCATCATCAGATCAAAAGACTAAGAGGCCTGTTTTGGCTCTAACTTCCTCGTTCAATAAGGCTAAGGTGCCTAAAAAATTCTGTCTTCATCGGTACCAGATGAAGTTCAGAAATTGCTTCTGATAGATGCTGAAAGAGGTAGCTTAGGGTCTCTGGAGTCAAGAGTTGTATTCAAGATATTTTCTGGTGTGGAAAAAAGATGGGGGTTTCTGACCAGTTTTAGATTTGAGGAAGTTGAACAGGTTTGTTTGGAAGTTTCGTTTTTGAATGTGAATTCTAGCCTCCATAAGTCCCTTACTTTTAATTATGGATTGGTTTACAACTTTTGATGTAAAATGTGTACTTCCATATTTCTATCTGCAAAATCATCACAAGTACCTATGTTTTGTGGTGGCACAAGGACATTTTCAGTACGAAGTCCTGCTTTTTGGCCTTTCTACAGTCCAAGAGTCTTTACAATGTAACTTTCTATATTAGCAATGCATCTCAGAAGACAGGACACTTCTGTTTACCCATATTTAGACAGTTGACTGCTGAAGTCTCCTTCACACAAATATCTGCTAGGCTACATCCAGTTACTACCTCCCTTCCTACAGATTTATGATTGCTTCTGAATATTAAAAAATCAAATCTATACTCCACTTAGACCCTATAAAATGGATCTTCTATCCTGGACTCTGTATTAGGAAGAGCTTTTCTCCCTGAGGAAAACATTCTGAAGATAGTGCAATCTACTTTTGAGATACATCATTGTTGAACTCAGAATGTGATTTTCTTTTTGGCTCTGTTGGGTCTTATGGCAGCAACTACTTATGTTACTCAATTTGCATATTTCAGAATGAGGCAATGAAGCGCTGGTTGGCTTAGTTTACAAGCTGGACAGCCTTCACATGTTAGTCACCGTGCCTATGAACATTTTAGATTCTTTGATGTGGTGGATAAACAGAACTAATGTTCTCGAGGGGATCCTGTTCAGTCCCTCTTTGCTGTTGATCATGATAACATCTGATGCATCAAACAGTGGATGGGGAGCTCATCTGGAATCTTTCATAGTTCAAGGTGACTGGGTGTCCCAGCAATAGGATTTACACATAAATGTTTTAAGATTAAGGGCTATTGGTCTGGCTCTCAGGTCTTTCCTTCCTCATGTAAAGAGGAAGGTTGTTCAGGTAGTGATAGACAATACAGTGGCTATGCATTATGTCAACAAACAAGGAGGTGCCCACTCTTTTCTGCTGTGTGCTAAGGCAGTCAATCTATGGGATTGGAGGCATTGTTTGTTATATCCTTTCGGTGGCCCTATATCTAGCAGGGGAGAGCAGTGTGTTGGCAGATCGGCTCAGCAGAGACAGTTTCAGATGCACGAGTGATCACTGAAAGATTAGGTGGTGCAAGAGATTTTCTCCAGCTGGAGTCTGTCCAACCAGATTCAACAAAATGTCTCTTCTTTTCAAGAGCATGAAAGAACAGTCAGTCCATCTTGGTCACTTTCCTTCTCTTTCCATTAATTGAGAAGGTGGTGAAGATGATCAGACAGGACAAGGCAAGAATGATCCTGATTGTTCTAGCTTGGCTGAGGCACCATGGACCTGCACCAGCTGTCATAGAGAATCTGTGTACTTCTTCCTTTGTCTCCAAACCTATTGTCACAGCAGCAAGGCAGGAGATTTCTTTCAGATCCAAAGTCTTTCCATCTGATGGCGTGGACTATAAGACTTTGATTAATCTAGAAATATCTTGTTCCATGTTGGTGCAGAATGTGTTAATTCTAGAAAACAATCTATTAGGAAATGTTACTTGAAATAGGTTAGATTTGCTTCTTGGATCCAAGGCAAATCTGATTTACCAGTTTCAGTTTCTATTCCCTATATATTAGAGTATTTGATATATTTAACGTCTGAGGGGCTGATTCTTCTTTGAGTTATTGCCCTTATATAAATCGATGGTACGCCCACATCTCGAATACTGCTTGCAGATGTGGTCTCCTCATCTAAAAAAGATATACTGGCACTAGAAAAGGTTCAGAAAAGGGCAACTAAAATGATTAGGGGTTTGGAACGGGTCCCATATGAGGAGAGATTAAAGAGGCTAGGACTCTTCAGCTTGGAAAAGAGGAGACTAAGAGGGGATATGATAGAGGTATATAAAATCATGAGTGATGTGGAAAAAGTGGATAAGGAAAAGTTATTTACTTATTCCCATAATACAAGAACTAGGGGTCACCAAATGAAATTAATAGGCAGCAGGTTTAAAACAAATACAAGGAAGTTCTTCTTCACACAGTGCACAGTCAACTTGTGGAACTCCTTACCTGAGGAGGTTGTGAAGGCTAGGACTATAACAGCGTTTAAAAGAGAACTGGATACATTCATGGTGGTTAAGTCCATTAATGGCTATTAGCCAGGATGGGTAAGGAATGGTGTCCCTAACCTCTGTTTGCCAGAGGATGGAGATGGATGGCAGGAGAGCGATCACTTGATCATTGCCTGTTGGTCCACTCCCTCTGGGGCACCTGGCATTGGCCACTGTCAGTAGACAGGATACTGGGCTAGATGGACCTTTGGTCTGACCCGGTACGGCCATTCTTATGTTCTTATGTTATGTTCATTTAGTGGATCTTTCAGATTATCATGCTTTGATTGATGGTAGATCATTATTTGTACATGATACAGATAAAAGGTTTATGAAGGGGTTGTCTAAAGTGTTATTGTTCCTGTAGCGATATGGTTCCACCATGGGATCTGAATTTAGTTTTATCTAGGCATAGGAAGTCCCCTTCTGAACCTGTGGCAGAGTGCTCTTTATTTTATCTACTAAAACTGTGGTTGTTTTTGCTATAACATCGCCAGAAGCATGAGCGAATTATATCCCTATTTCTCATAACGACAAGATGGTTCTTAGACTTGATCACAAAAATAGTATTTGAGTTTCACTTCAGTCAGTCAATTAATTTACCAGTGTTTTTTCCAAAGCCACATGCTAATAAAGGGGAATCTGCTTTACATACTTTAGATGCTAGAATGGTTTTAGCCTATTATTTAAATAGAGCAAAAGATTTTAGGTGGTCTTTTCGGTTATTTATTTCTTGTGCTAAGAATCATACGGGTTACAGTGTAGTTGCCCAGACTATTTCCAGATGGGTTAAATAATGTATCTTTGAATATTAGAAGTTAGCAGCTGTCCCTCTGCCTGCTGTTATGAGATGTCATATCACTAAAGCAGTTGCAGGATCTTTTGCTTATTTTATACTTGTTCCTGTTGCGGAAATCTGTATACCTGCTACTTGGAAGTCAGTCTGTACATCTACTAAATATGCTTTGGATTTGGCTTCGAGAGCAGATGCTAGATTTGGTAGAGCGGTGCTTCAATCATCATTTAATTAGAGCTTTGTTTCCTTCTGTGTTTTTCAGTACTTCTTGCCAAAGTACCCATAAGTGGGACTATGAAGAGCCACTTGAAGAAATGAAGGTTATTTACTTGTTACCAAAGGGTTTTTTTGAGGTGACCCCGCATATTCACTCTTCCCACCCGCCTTCCCCATCTTGGTTAGAATCCTCTCTTGGTTTCTCTGGGTCAGTGGTAGCAGAAACTGAGATGGTAGAGGGCACAGGGCCCCTTATATAGCCTCACCCTCAGAACATTTGAGGATGCCGAAGGGAAGGGCAGGAGGG
Source organism: Trachemys scripta elegans (assembly GCF_013100865.1). Lineage (NCBI taxonomy): Eukaryota > Metazoa > Chordata > Testudines > Emydidae > Trachemys > Trachemys scripta. Next base: position 244,424,246 of record NC_048299.1, read on the forward strand.
GGGCATAAGGGTGCTCTAACAGGCAATGTTTGGAGAAGGTTCTACTGTTAGGCTGTATCAGTCAGCACATTACCCATAAGTGTGAATATGCAGAGTCAACCTGAAGAACTTTATTTTTATGGCATAATCACCAATTGATTTTTTTTTTTTAAATATTTTTTGAGTATCAGGGACAAATGGAGACTGATTTTGAATGACGCTGCTGCAAGGTTGCTGGAAGCCCTGAAACATGGACTTAAATTATCAACGTGGCAATGTGTTGATAACAATAGCAATTAAATGTCTCATTTTTAGGGTCATATTCATCAGTGTTCTTTTCTTCCTCTTCAGCAAAGTTTCATGCTGTGGTATATTCAATCATGAAGAACCCAAAGAAACTAGTTTTCAGTACTTTTAAATGGGCATGACTTTTCCTTTCTTGCTACGTAACAATGTTTTGTGACAACGTACTGTCCATGACTCCGTGGGTCCTGCGTTTCCTGGTGGATTTTGTAGCCTCAGAGGCTCACTCTGACCCTCCGCATAGCCCTTCTCTCTCTAGAGGCAAAGGTCACAGCTTACTGAGCCATTTTCATCATAAGTCAACAAGGGAGGTGAGAAGAAGCAACCCTCCCTCGCACAGTCTCTGTTGTCTCCCAGTCTCAGTGATTAATCAGGGAGGGGAGGGGGGAGCCTGGGCCCACCCTCTACTCTGGGCTCCAGCCCAGGGACCCTAAAATTAGCAGCTATGGAAGCTGACTTTGGAAATAGGACGTGTACAATTCCCTGGGCCACTTCCCCACAGCAGCCCCCACTCAATATCTCCTTCACTGTTACCTCAGGGCCTCCTTCCTTGCACCTGATATGGATTTGTACTGCTTCATTCCTCCAGCAGCACAGCTCCCTCCTATAGCTCCTGGCACCCGCACCTCACTGACTAACTGGGAGGCTTTTAACTAGTTCAAGCCAGCCCTTGATTGGCTTCAGGTGCCCCAATCAATCTAGCTGTCTCCACTGCCTTCTAGAAGGATCTTAATTGGCCCCAGGTGTCTTGATTAACCTGGAGCAACAGCCATTTGGTTACCATGGTACCAGGGATTTGTTTAGCCTGGGGCTAACATACCTGTTCCTCACTACTTTACTGTAGCCATCTGGCCTTGCCCCATCACAGTTTATATTTTACTTTTGAAAAATGATCTATTTTCATTAGTGCAGTTGCTTCTTTTCTACCACTTCCCTCAACCTTAGGGATGTTGACAGATAAATTCATAAACTGCTGATGCTTAGTTATCACTAAACACCAAGCATCCGTTTGCAGTATTGATCAGCAACTTTTGATTTACAGAAGTTGGAATGAGAAACAGCCACCTACTGATTTCAACACTGTAAAGCAAGGGTAGTCAATTATTTTTTTTCAAGGTCCCAATTTTTTTGGTCAAAGTGTAGTCAAGGCCCAGACTCCAGAGGAAATATTTAAAAAAAAACAACAATAATGATAATAAATAAGTAAATAAGAAGATTTTGGGATCCATTCAAAAGTGTCTGGTGGTCCAGCTTTGGCCTGCGGTTCACTTATTGACTACACCAACTGTAAAGTCTGAAGACTGTTATAGATGAGATAAACAGCTTTCCATAGAACACCTTCCAAAATTTTTCAGATTCTAGTAAATCAAGCCCCCTTCACAGTTCATACATTTACGCATTCTTTTCTTTTCAGCTTCCAGTGATTGTTAATTTCAACCACTGATCACACACTTCCCTTCAGTCACCTCTCTCCAGCCATTCTCTTATCTTCTCTGGACTTCTAGACAGTTTTCTAATAGATATAATCAGGCATAAAAATATATATTTTGTTCCTATTTTGCTTTCACCTTTTAGAATAACTAGTTGTCATTCACAGATTGAAATTAGGAACTTGATGTTTCTAGGATCAAACTTTCAAATATATGGACATATAATACTTCAGAATACTTAAAAAAAAAAAAAAAAAAAAAAAAAAAAAAAAAAAAAAAAAAAACTTCCAAAACCAAACTGACTTAAATTTTTCTTCAAGGTGGTATGTTTTTCTTATTGTTGCAATGGTTTTTACAGCCCTGGAATGTTTTGATCATTTTGTCCTACATAACAAAATGTGTTCAATCAGTTTCAGACACCCCAAACTTTAGTTTTAGAATGTTCTCCTTTATTATAATACAAGTTGTTATAAAAATGTAAATTAAAATATTTTTCATGCAAATCTCTCTGCTATTAATACAATAAAATGTTTTTTTTATTTAGGTTCCAAAGTGTGAATGTTTTTGACTTAAAGATATTATAATATTGTGATATTGTTTTTGAAGAGAAAAAAATAGAATGTTCCTATATATAGTATGCATCATATCTTACATTTTAAAATTTGATTTTAGTGAAGACAAAATTATCTGATTTCTTTGTTTCTGTATTTTTTTATACTGTAGATTCATACATTAGTTGAAAGTTTGAAGCTTTCCATCACTGATCAGCAGCTCCCTATGTTTATACGCATAATGCAGCTTGGGATTGCTCTTTACTATGGAGAATTGGGAAACTTTAAAGAAGGAGAAAATGAAGACCTGGTTTGTCATACTAAAGATATATTGGGAAACATCTCAGGTACATATAACTATTATTTCTCAATCAAAAATAATATTTTAAAAAATTGGGTTTTATTTTCTGATTTTTCAAAATGTGAGTGTTCAATGCACACTATTAGTGTCTTGACAATCTGTAATCTGTTAGAGCTAATACATTGTGCTATGTAAGTGTGTAATACTCTTAACATTATTTGTGTGTTATGTTGAGAAAGCTATTTTGATAATCCTAGCTAAGCTGAGGTTGTTCTTTCTGGACAAAATTTTGGATTTTGATGATCATCCAATGTAGGAGGAGACTCGGGGTTGTTAGATAGTTTTTGATATTTTTTAATTTAATTAAAATATAGCTTTTTGATTTTGTTTTTGTGTTTTGACTTTGAAACTGTATTTTTTTTATCGTGAATAGAAATGTCAACACTTGTTCTTGTTCGAGTGGTTGCACGTGTCAATTTCATTCTTGGTGTCTGTGTACCCAGTGTATAGCCATCAGAAACTTTTTCTGTTAGCTGTACCCAGTGGGTGGCTTGAGTGCCGTCTGCTGTCATGTGCTACTGCGTGCAGGTATAAAAGGCAGAGCTGCCCACAGCCCCTCTGTTTCTTCTGACCTTCTGTGACAGTTGTTGGAACCCCCTTTCATTGCTAAAACAGTTTTCTCTCAGCCTTTATGTACATAGTCTAGTTGTAGTTAGTTAGTTTTAGTAGCTAAAAAAAGGTAAGCTTTTATAGTTTTTCCTTGTTTCGGGTTTCTGTTGTTAACACCGTGGCATGCCTGGGTCACCGGGCTTCAAATCATGTGCTTCTTGCTCAAAACCTATGCCTGTGAGTGACCCTTACAGCATTTGTTACAAATGCCTGGGTGGGGCACATGTGAAGGACCAGTGCCAGATTTGCCAGGACTTCAAGCATAGGGTGAAGAGCGATAGGGAGGTTAGGCTGAAGTTCCAGCTAATGGAGGTGCAGCTGAGATGACCCTCAGAGCTGTCCTGGTCTGACTCTGTGCCAAGTGCTGCAGCTTCAGTCAGAAGTTTGCCTCCAAGAGTGTCAAAGTCCAGGCACTGTTCACTGTCACCTGTGCCTAGGAAGGAGCATAAGTCTTCTAGAGATGCTCTGATCAGAGGAAGATCTCCACCTCCCAGGTCTGCAAAGCAGGGGGAAAGGGAGTCAAGTAGAGGGCAACTGAGATCTAATCACCCCTCCTCCAAATCAATGCCTAAAACTGCACAGTTGGCTCCAGTGCCAGAATGGGCACTGTCGAGTCCTGTGCAAGAAATGGCACTATTAACTTCAGCAGGACTGCATCAATCAGATATGATCTTGGTGACGAGTACTCTGGAGGCGTTTGCAGCAGCGAGAAGTTTACTTTGTTTGTTGGTGCTGGTATTGGTATTGTTGGCGGTACAAGAATCAGCTCCCATGGTACTGTTAAATCCCCTGTGCCAACATCTGTGGTGCAGCACCCCGTAGTGCACCAGCTGCCTACTTCCTGGACTGTCTACCCATTTGTGCCATGTAAGAGGAAGCTGGCAACGATGGTGTGTCTCTAGCCTTCGCTTGGTTCTTGGCACCAGTCACTGGAATCAACTTGGATTGCCAGAAGGGAGAGCTGTGTGCTGCATTAATGTCTATACTATCTTCTTTAAGGACAAAGTTTACCTGCACCCTCAGTCGATGTTTGTTGCGAAGGTAGTGTCCACTTTCCATTTCAGCCAGCCTGCTTACATACCTGCATTCTTCCCAAAACTACATTCAAACAGGGAAGAGGATGTTTGCACATGATGGATGTCAGAAGAGTTCTGGTGTTCTACCTTGAGAGAACTAAGCAGTACTCAACTCTTCGTGGTGGTTACAGACAGAATGAAAGAACCATCTGTCTCTTCTCAGAGAAATACTTCTTGGATAATCTCATGTATACGCATGTACTATGACCTAGCTAATGTCAGCCCACCAAGCAGAGTCACAACTCATTAAATGAGATCAGAATTTAACTCTGCAGCTTTTCTAGCGCATATTACAATTCTGGACAGTTGTTGCAGGGTAACCGGTTCTCAGTCCACACATTTGCTTCCCATTATGCCATCACTTAGGACTTGAGAGATGATGCTAGAGTTGGATGAGTTGTCCTCCAAACTTTATTTAGAAAGACTCTGATCCTATCTCCTGTTTCACAGTTTGTGGGTCACCAAGAGTGTGAAGCACTCTAAACAGAAAAACGGTTATTAACCTTTTCCGTTAAAACTGTTCTTCGCAAGCTGTTGCACATGTCTTTTCCACAACCTGCCTTCCTACCCCTCTGTACGGAAGTTCCGGCAAGAAGGAACTGAGAGGGTGCTGGGTGTGGCTCTGCCCTTTTATATCTGCATGCAGTGGCGTTCGTCAGCAGAGGGCACTCAAATTGTCCAATGAGTATCATTCAGGGAAAAAGGTTCCTACGGCCATGCACTGGGTTCACATGCACAAACAAGAGTGAAACGAAGATGTGCAACACATCTCAAAGAACAAGTTATAGAACAGGTTAATAACCCTTTTTTTCCACTTAAGTGTTAAACTGCAAAGTATCTCCTAAATAAATGTTTTGCATGGTGTTTTCACTAGTGCTGTGTTTTGTTTTATTCTCTTCTTTTTCTGAGAGATGGTATATAACCTGTATTTATGATCACTCACTTAATAATGGTTATTGTTTGTTGAAACAATAAATCAGGTGTGCAGCTTTAATGGTTTATTTTATTCTTCTGTTATATCTTGCCTTGTATTTCAATATAAAATATCAAATAAGTAATTTTACATGTTAATGACTGGGTTTGAAAAGACTTTCAGAATTCAAGATGTCATGTCTGTCCTAATCAAAAACAATTAGGATACTGAGCATCCCACATGCTTATCAGAAAACTTGTTTTGTAGTGGGGCATTGGGCAGAAGGAAGAGGGAGAGGAGGTATCTAAATTATCTACTTTTCTCATTTTTGATTTACATCTTTGGTGGAGGTGGGGAACTAATTTAGAGTTTTTGTTTTTAATTTCTCAAGAAATAATCTTGCATAGGTCTCTAATGTTAACCATCAAGAGTACTCCCTAAAAAGGTCCACAACATTCTTGCAGGACACATGAAGGTGCTATGTTGTTGTTGCCATTAGAATGTTATAGTAGTTTAAAGCTTCCCAGATGAGTGTTAAGAATAATTCATTTTATAAATTGAATAAGAAAATTTTTAAGGTTTTTTTTTTTTTTTTTTTTTTTAAGATACATTGTTATGTGGTCTGTGGTTTTAAGGAAGTAATTTATTGTTGGAATGATGTTGGTAGTGGAAACTTATTTGCCAGAAATGTCGCATCTAATATTGGTTGGCATAGATGATAATTTCAGTCTAATACCAGATTTGGAATTTACTGTCATGCTTCTGCTATGTGGAACTGAGCAAAAAAATAATTAGTCTATCAGAATTGTCAATAGTGCTCCTATATTTTTTTTCTAAAACTGAAACACTGGTCTTTAATGGAAATTATATACCTTATGAGGAATGAAGAGTTTGAGTGGGCAAGAGAGGATGTGGAGCAGCACTCTGTCAAAAATGACACTACTATGTCTGAGTTACTAACAGCTCAGATCCATAAGTGTTCCAGAATATTTTCTTCTATGTCCTAACATATAAAACACAAGATGGGGTATTTGTTGGGGCCTGCTGAAAGGCACCGCCTGGGAGGGTCAAGAAGGGTCACATGCCCCTCCCCAGATGCCTTGTGGGGGGGCACATTCAGCAGGAAACCTCATCAGCAAAAGGAGCGGAACGTGGGGCCACTGCCCCCAGCCCTTCTACCCAGCAGCGTTTCCTGGGGTCTGCACAGCCCCGCCAGAGGACAGGGCTGGGGGTGGTACCGGTAAAGCTGCGCCGGAGGAGCAGCCAGCAACCGTCTGCTCCTTTCACTGCTGTGGTTCCTGGGAGAGCTCTGTGGTTCAATTCAGTGCTGAACTGAACTGCAAGGCTCTCTTGGGAACTGCAGTGGCAAAAAAAGCAGAATGTGGGTCCAACGCTCCCAGGAGCCAGCACCCTGAGCTGGCAGCTCCTCTGGTGTGGCTGTACCTGTACTGCCCCGAGCCCTGTCCCCTGGCAGGGCTGTGCTGACCTCAGGAGACCCAGCTATGTGGAAGAGTTGGAGGCAGTACAGCCGTGCCAGAGGAGCTGCTGGCATGGGGCTGCCCTCCTTTCACCTGAAATTGGTATCTGGCGTAGCGGGAGGACAGCGCTGCCCCTCCCACCCCCCGGTAATGTGGGATGCAGAGGGGACAGGAAGAGCGCGGGGGCCTGGGCTGGGGGCGGGACGGGGAGGAGTCATGTGGGGGAGGGGTTAAGTGGAGAGGTCATGTGCCCCCTTTAGCTGGTGCTCATCTTTGTGTCCCTCCCATGAGTCGCCAAGTCCACATTGCACTAGGTAACAGGCGGATCAGCTTCTTAAGCAACTGTCTATAATGTGTAGACAAAAAACTGCGTGATCCTGCAATTTGAGTGATGTACTGCCAATATTAAAGCATCCTTAGAATTTCTTAATATTATAGATGATAATTTCTTAACTCAAAAACTATTGCATCTAACACAAGGGAATTCTATATTGCACTTCATCTTGACAGATAAAGAGGAATTGATCACAGAACTAAAAATTAACAGTAGCTTAAGTACAAGTGATCATGACTTGATCATATTTATAATTCAATGGCAAAAAAATTGTTAATGCTGAGTTAAGGTTTCTGGGTGGTATTTCATCACCGTGCAGCTGAAAACCAGGAAATGCACAGTTAAGGTAGTTCATGCAGCCTTAACGCTGCCCTCTTTCAGATATGCTTATCTTCTTTTTCTGGCTCCTCCTCACTTGATGCAACAAAAAGTTTGGTTAGACTGGCTGCTTACTATATTCTGCTGTCTTCACAGTAAATCTCCGCATAAAATAAAAATGTTATGTTGTAACAGAGACAACTTGTAGCAAGTAATATGAGTTATTAAATCTTTATTGCACAGGTCTACAAAGATTCAGACTAGTAACGTCAATGGCAGGGGCAATGGTATTGGAAATTCCCTCAAACGACCCTAGGCAAGCATAAAATGGCTGCATAGAAACCTTCTCACGTTTTTTTTTTTTTCTTGGTGCCTGCACACTATAATCGAAGGGTTCTCAAACTGGGGGTTGGGACCCCTGAGGGGGTCATGAGGTTATTACATGGGGGTTGCAAGCTGTCAGCCTTCACCCTAAACCCCACTTTGCCTCCACCATTTATAATAGTGTTTGTTTTTAATTTATAAGGGGGGGTCACACTCAGTCACTTGCTATGTGAAAGGGGTCACCAGTACAAAGGTTTGAGAATCACTACTGTAATCCTTCCAGACTGCACAACTACTTAAGTGAAGAAATGAACATGTTCTTATATACTGTTCACAGTTTGGGTCTCCAAAGGCTTAGTGCAGGGGTCAGCAACCTTTCAGAAGTGGTGTGCTGAGTCTTCATTTATTCACTTTAATTTAAGGTTTCGCATGCCGGTAATACATTTTAACATTTTTTTAGAAGGTCTCTCTCTATAAGTCTATATATTATATAACCAAACTACTATTGTATGTAAAGTAAACAAGGTTTTCAAAACATTTAAGAAGCTTAATTTAAACTTAAATTAAAATGCTAATCTTATTCCGCCGGCCTGCTCAGCCTGCTGCCAGACTGGGGTTCCGTTCACCTAGGCCAGCAGTGGGCTGAGCGGGGCCTGCGGCCGGGACCCCGGCTGGCAAGGGGCCGGCAGCCAGAACCCCAGGCTGGCAGCGGGCTGAGCGGGGCCGGGGGCCGAGACCCCAGATCGGCAGCGGGCAGAGCGGCTCAGCCCGCTGCCGGTCTGGGGTTTTGTCCGCTGGCTCCTGTCAGCCAGGGTCCCGGCTGCCGGTCTGGGGTCCTGGCCCTGCCCACATAGAGTGGGTACCTACCTTCTCCCTGGTTCTGGCACGTACTCTTCCTCTCTCTCTGCACTGAGCTGAGGGTGGGGGTGCACTGAGCACAGGGCTAGGGGTGAAGGAGCAGGCTGGGGGTTGGGGTGCAGGGTCTGGCCAGGAACTAGAATGAGGGAGGGGGCTCAGGTGGGGCAGGAAGTTTGGGTGTGGAGCGCTTACCTGGGCAGCTCCCATTTGGTGCGAGGGGTGCAGGTGGGAATGTGGGAGGGGATGTGCAGGAGCTCCCGTTTGGTGCTCAGAGTGGGGATGTGGGGGGTGCAAGAGTCAGGGCATGGGGTGTGGGGGGGCAGGGGGCTGGGGTCAGGGCTGGAGGGTGGGCAGGGGTCTGGAGCCACTGCTATAATGTCCAAACAGAATAAAGTCCAAACCAGTAAATTTTGTTTACACTCTCTCTCTCACCCACACCCACCCGTTAAAAGGCCAGTTCCTGAAAACAATTATGAGCCAAATCAGCTAGAAGAAGAATTTAATCAGAAAAACGTGAATGATAATTGGAAATTGTTTAAAAACAGTTCACTAGATTCTCCAAAAGCCACAATCCCACAAAATACTTGAACTGGTTTAGAGGGAAAAGTGAAGGCAGCTGTAAAAACTATATCTATCTATCTGTTAAAAACTAATGGAAGAAGGGGGGAAATTGATAGAAATGAAATGAAATAGAAGCTAGAAATTGTAAAAAATTGATAAGGGAAGGAAAAAGACACAAGGAGAAGTCTATGGCCAGCATATTTAAGAACAATAAGAAGGAGTTTAAGTATGTTAGGAACAAAAAGAATCATAACGATGTTATTCATCTATTACTAGATGGAAATGGTAGAATTGTCAGTAATAATGCAGAAATTGCTGTCAGTGTGGATTTGATTTAAATCTCTATTCAGGAAGACTCGATTTAATCATGGATTTCTACATAAAAGTGCATTCTTGCTAGTTATAATCTTAATACATATTCTTCACAACTCAGAGATAGATATAGGTTTAATTTTAAGGAGGTACACACTATATATTTTTAAAGTGATTTATTTTGAAAACTTTTCAGATTAGTTTTACAGCTGTACCAGAAAACAAATGATGATTTGGTTATTTCATTTACCAAAGGTAATTGAAGCAGATATTTATGAAGTCAACTGAACTATCTCCAATTTAACAGGTTAATCATTAATATTTGGAGGATTTTCTTGCCATGCTGTATTAGGAGGAGAATATCACCAGACAGACATAAAATTGTTTTATTTAACTAAAACAACGTTATTATTTAACTAAAACAACATCTAAAACAACAATATCTGGATTTTTTTCTTCTACAGCAAACATATAATATTTTAACAAAACAATCATGTGAATTTTTGAATTTAGTTAAACATTCACTTTTTAAAAATCAGGTTTGTTTTTGTTAAAATTGTTTTTAACTAAAATAGTTAAATGAAATATTTAAAAAGCAAACACAAAAATTAAATTGACTATGTCAGCCAGGTCAACATAAGAAACTTAAAATATTGGCTTCTGCAGCTAACTCAGTCATCTTCACCTTCATTTTCCTGTTTGTCCATAATCTGGAAAAGAAAAACAAGCTTTCCTGCTTTTTCAGGTTCCAAACAATTTCTCAATTTGGAATGAATTAGTCCAAAGAAAGAAAATATTCTTTCAACACCAGCAGAAGAAGCTACTGCTGTTAAAAGTGAGATTCACTTCAACAGTCTCTGATTCCAAGTGCTTAAGGGACTTCCACCAGTTCACTGGTGTGACTTCCTTTAAAACATCATCAGCAAACATATATTTTTTCTTGAATGGTTCTTATTCCCAAACTGGGTCTCTTTTACGGCCTGCTGCCATTATAGGTTTTCCCTTCTAGTGAGAGATTGGTATGGTAGATCTTAAATCAATGAAAGCTACACTCAGAAAGTCCTCAAGACTTCCGGAATATGCTGCTCGAACAGTTTCACTTTTGTTTCTACTGCCTGTCCCTCCCTTCTCACATTTATCTCCAGACTTCTTCTCCTTGTCCAGATCTATTCTGCCCCCAACAATCTTCTATTCATTGAACTTTTTGAAACTTGCACTTTTAGACAGAGGTAAGGGATTGACTCTGTGTACACAAATTTGCAGAGGGACAATACGGTTGAAGTCTGTTATTTCTCACCTCCATATATTATTTATTTAAAAAATTTTTTGCTGTCAACAAGCATGTTATCTTTGGAGACACAAATTCACAGTTTGAGAACTGCAAAACTCTAAGCATCTCTGATGGTATCTTCTAGACTGAGCAGTGAGTCCCATTGGGTAGATAGAAAGATTAACCTAAATAATCTATACAGAAACCCCTTTGAGCCCATAAGATTCATGGGTCCCTAATGCATGAATTTATAATCCCTATTCCATGAGGAGACATTATAGCTCAAAGATTTATCTTAATTTAAACTATCTTTTAGATAGGGTTTTTCCTCAAAAAGCATTTTATCAAAAAAAGATTTAAATAAAATCTGATTTTTTTTTTTAAATAATTGATTTTTATCCACTCTGATTGCTGCTCTGTTTTTTTGGAAAACAGATGATGCATTCATATTGGATGATGATGAAATATTTTCTGCTTCAGCAGTAGCCAACGAAGATGTTAAGCAGCTGCTACTAAAATTAGACAGTTACACCAGAACGGGTCCAGAATACTTGCATCCGAGAGTTTTAAAAGAGTGGGTTAAGGAGCTCATTGCACCATTTATGTTGATTTTCAATAAGTTTTGGATCACTGGGAAAGTTCTTGTAGACTGCAAGAAAGCTAATGTGCCAATATTTAAAAAGGGTAAATGAGATGACCCATGTAATTGTAGGCCAGGTAGGCTGGCATCGATCCCACACAAGTCAGTCTAGCAGAAAAAGATGTAACTTGATCCAACGGCTTTAAGTTGAAGCTAGACAAATTCAGACTGGAAATAAGGTGTACATTTTTAATAGTGAGGGTAATTAACCAAAAGAACTCTTTACCATGGGTTGTAGTAGATTGTTCATCATGGCAATTTCAAAGTCAAGATTGGATGTTTTTCTAAAAGATATGCTCTAGGAATTATTTTCTGGAAGTTCTATGGTTTATATTATGCAGCAGGTCAGATTAGCTATTTACAATGGTCCCTTCTGACATGGAATCTATTAAAGCAATGAAAGTCAGCCAAAGGAAAGATATCCTACAGCAGGGGTTCTCAAACTGGGGGTTGGGAGGTCATTACATGGGGGGTTGCGAGCTGTCAACCTCCACCCCAAACCCCGTTTGCTTCCAGCATTTATAATGGTGTTAAATATATTAAAAAGTGTGTTTAATTTATTAGGGGGCTCGCACTCAGAGGCTTGCAACAGTAAAAAAGTTTGTGACCCACTGTCCTAGAGTTTTACAGAATGGCTTGAAGATCAGGACTAACTTGGAAAACATAAGGGTTTGCAACTGCAAATGTATTGAACTGAAAGAAACAAAGGAGACTTTCTAATTATCATCACATGACCAGATTCTTAAGTGCCACCATCTTCAGCTCTCCGATAATATGCAGATTGCCATAATGAAACTTTAGCTGTATGGTCCAAACCTTCATAAAGCCACAGTTCTAGTATCCTCAGTCGGTAGCTGTTTACTTCTTCTCATTGAAATGATCTTTCCTATTTGCTATCATTTTATTCAGACAGATTTCAGCATTTGGTAGACCCTCTGTTTCATAAAGTCATGGTAGTTCTTGGGGTTATTATTGTCAAGGTCAACAGGATATCTTAGAGTAGTGGTTCTCACAGCTGGTCTGCCACTTGTTCAGGGAAAGCCCCTGGCGGGTCGGGCCGGTTTGTTTACCTGCCGTGTCCACAGGTTCGGCCAATCGTGGCTCCCACAGGCCACGGTTTGCCGCTCCAGGCCAATAGGAGCTGCGGGAAGCGGTGCGGGCCGAGGGATGTGCTGGCCGCCCTTCCCGCAGCCCCCATTGGCCTGGAGCGGCGAACTGCGGCCAGTGGGAGCCGCGATCGGCCGAACCTGTGGATGCAGCAGGTAAACAAACTGTCCCGGCCCACCAGGGGCTTTCCCTAAACAAGCGGCGGATCGGTTTTGAGAACCACTGTTTTAGAGAGGACAGAAGCAATATTCCTATCATTTTGACAAAATCTAGAACATCATAAAGAAGAATAGCATAAGTTAGAAAATGGTGATTTTGTTGCTTTCTACACCCACTATTGAAGTTGTCATATCTGGAGGGTCCAGATTAGGGAAAATTTGGTTTTACATGTGAACTTTTTTTCTTGGGTACTCCATGTCTAAAAGCCTGACCCTTTCTTGGAGAATCACACTGTGTCCAGAGTGTTTATGGCAATTACTTCCTTGTTAAGGAATTTTAAAAGGGTATAGTGTTTGATTTTTCTTTTGTGAAATCCATTAACCTTTCTTTTCAATGGTTTGTAGTAAATTATTTTAACTGAATATTAGTTTTTAACTTTTATTATAGACAGGGCTTGTAGCACCAAGTATTACTAAGGTTGCCTGACATTTCCTGTTGTAAGATTTCAGGTGTTTATAACTTTGCCAAGTTTCAGTCATTTGGGATGAAATTTTCTATACTAGATGTCTGCTTCAGGCTGAACATTTTTTTGAAAATTTCAGACAAAAGTGTCATCCATTTCCCAGAAAAATACATTGTTTTACCCATATTAAAAAATTCCTTTTTTTTTTTTTTTTTTTTTTTTTAAAGAAACACTTGCAACCCGGTGCTTTATGGTGGGGGCTTGAAAATTGGTATGGGTGTGCTTTTTATTGGGCATATGCTTTTTGCCAGCCTTTTGAAAATTTGCCCAAATTTGGCCAAGTTATAAGCCTTTAAAAAAATCACACTTCATTTGTGCTCAGTAAAGTCTCACTAGAGCTTCACAGCTAGCATCTCCTAAGTTTCCACCTTCATTGAGCACACAGCAGTCCAGGGCTGAGCAGGACTTTCCCTGCAGTTTCAGCTCTGGGGTTTGGGCATCAGAAGCGAAAGCAGGAAGACTGTCTCTCCTGTGATCTCATGGATGAGTAAACTGACTTGAGTGCAGCGGGGACAAGAGCAGGATCTGGAGTGTAGGTTGGGGAGTGGAGGAGTAGATTGAGACAATGGGATACCGCAGGGGTCGGCAGCCTTTCAGAAGTGGGGTGCCAAGTCTTCATTTATTCACTCTAATTTAAGATTTCACGTGCCAGTAATACGAGACCTTTTTAGAAGGTTTCTTTCTATAAGTCTGTAATATATAACTAAACTATTATTGTATGTAAAGTAAATTAGGTTTTTAAAATGTTTTAGAAGCTTCATTTAAAATGCAGAGCCCCCGAACCGGTGGCCAGGACCCGGGCAGTGTGAGTGCCACTGAAAATCAGCTTGCGTGCCGCCTTCAGCACACATGCCATAGGTTGCCTGCCCCTGGGATACCATGAGGAAGCACAAGAGGGGAGGGCTCCTGTCTCGATCTGAGAAAGCGGGACGATCAGCGAGTTATCTTAAGTGCCTATACACAAATGCAAGAAGCCTGGGAAATAAGCAGGGAGAACTGGAAGTCCTGGCACAGTCAAGGAACTATGATGTGATTGGAATAACAGAGACTTGGTGGGATAACTCACATGACTGGAGTACAGTCATGGATGGATATAAACTGTTCAGGAAGGACAGGCAGGGCAGAAAAGGTGGGAGAGTTGCATTGTATGTAAGAGAGCAGTATGGCTGCTCAGAGCTCCGGTATGAAACTGCAGAAAAATCGGAGAGTCTCTGGATTAAGTTTAGAAGTGTGAGCAACAAGGGTGATGTCGTGGTGGGAGTCTGCTATAGACCACCAGACCAGGTGGATGAGGCTTTCTTCTGGCAACTAACGGAAGTTACTAGATCGCAGGCCCTGGTTCTCATGGGAGACTTTAATCACACTGATATCTGCTGGGAGAGCAATTCAGTGGTGCACAGATAATCCAGGAAGTTTTTAAAAGCGTAGGAGACAATTTCCTGGTGCAAGTGCTGGAGGAACCAACTAGGGGCAGAGCTCTTCTTGACCTGCTGCTCACAAACCGGGAAGAATTAGTAGGGGAAGCAAAAGTGAATGGGAACCTGGGAGGCAGTGACCATGAAATGGTCGAGTTCAGTATCCTGACATAAGGAAGAAAGGACAGCAGCAGAATACGGACCCTGGACTTCAGAAAAGCAGACTTTGACTCCCTTAGGGAACTGATGGGCAGGATCCTCTGGGAGAATTACATGAGGGGGAAAGGAGTCCAGGAGAGCTGGCTGTAATTAAAGAATCCTTGTTGAGGTTGCAGGAACAAACCATCCCAATGTGTAGAAAGAATAGTAAATATGGCAGGCAACCAGCTTGGCTTAACAGTGAAATCCTCGCTGATCTTAAACACAAAAAAGAAGCTTACAAGAAGTGGAAGATTGGACAAATGACCAGGGAGGAGTATAAAAACATTGCTCAAGCATGCAGGAGTGAAATCAAGAAGGCCAAATCACATTTGGAGTTGCAGCTAGCAAAAGATGTTAAGAGTAACAAGAAGGGTTTCTTCAGGTATGCTGTTAGCAACAAGAAGAAAGTCAAGGAAAGTGTGGGCCCCTTACTGAATGAGGGAGGCAGCGTAGTGACAGAGGATGTGGAAAAAGCTAATGTACTCAATGCTTTTTTTGCCTCTGTCTTCATGAACAAGGTCAGCTCTCAAACTGCTGCACTGGGCAGCACAGCATGGGGAGGAGGTGACCAGCCCTCTGTGGAGAAAGAAGTGGTTCGGGACTATTTAGAAAAGCTGGATGAGCACAAATCCCTGGGGCCGGATGCGCTGCATCCGAGAGTGTTAAAGGAGTTGGCGGATGTGATTGCAGAGTCATTGGCCATTATCTTTGAAAACTCATGGCAATCGGGGAGGCCCCAGTTGAGTGGAAAAAGGCTAATGTAGTGCCCATCTTTAAAAAAGGGAAGGAGGAGGATCTGGGGAACTACAGGCCAGTCAGCCTCACCTCAGTCCCTGGAAAAATCATGGAGCAGGTCCTCAAGGAATCAATTCTGCTGCACTTAGAGGAGAGGAAAGTGATCAGGAACAGTCAGCATGGATTCACCAAGGGCAAGTCATACCTGACTAACCTAATTGCCTTCTATGAGGAGATAACTGGGTCTGTGGATGAGGGGAAAGCAGTGGATGTGTTATTCCTTGACTTTAGCAAAGCTTTTGATACAGTCTCCCACAGTATTCTTGCCAGCAAGTTAAAGAAATATGGGATGGATGAATGGACTATAAGGTGGATAGAAAGCTGGCTAGGTCATTGGGCTCAACGGATAGTGATCAAAGGCTCCGTGTCTAGTTGGCAGCCGGCATCAAGCGGAGTGCCCTAAGGGTTGGTTCTGGGGCTGGTTTTGTTCAATGTCTTCATTAATGATTTGGAGGATGGCGTGGACTGCACTCTCAGCGAGTTTGCAGGTGACATTAAACTGGGAGGAGTGGTAGATACGCTGGAGGGTATGGATAGGATACAGAGGGACCTAGACAAATTAGAGGATTGGGCCAAAAGAAACCTGATGAGGTTCAACAAGGACAAGTGCAGAGTCCTGCACTTAGGACGGAAGAATCCCATTTACTGCTACAGACTAGGGACCGAATGGCTAGGCAGCAGTTCTGCAGAAAAGAACCTAGGGGTTACAGTGGACGAGAAGCTGGATATGAGTCGACAGTGTGCCCATGTTGCCAAGAAGGCTAACGGCATTTTTGGCTCTATAAGTAGGGACATTGCCAGCAGATCGAGGAATGTTATCATTCTCCTCTATTCGACATTGGTGAGGTCTCATCTGGAGTACTGTGTCCAGTTTTGGGCCCCACACTACAAGAAGGATGTGGAAAAATTGGAAAGAGTCCAGCAGAGGGCAACAAAATGATTAGAGGGCTGGAGCACATGACTTATGAGGAGAGGCTGAGGGAACTGGGATTGTTTAGTCTGCAGAAAAGAAAAATGGGGGAGGGGGATTTGATAGCTGCTTTCAACTACCTGAAAGGGGATTCCAAAGAGGATGAATCTAGACTGTTCTCAGTGGTACCAGATGACAGAACAAGGAGTGATGATCTCAAGTTGCAGTTGGGGAGATTTAGGTTGGATATTAGTAAAAACTTTTTCACTAGGATGGTGGTGAAGCACTGGAATGGGTTACCTAGGGAGGTGGTGGAATCTCCTTCCTTAGAGGTTTTTAAGGTCAGTCTTGACAAAGCCCTGGCTGGGATGATTTAGTTGGGAATTGGTCCTGCTTTGAGCAGGGGTTTGGACTAGATGACCTCCTGAGGTCCCTTCCAACCCTGATATTCTATGATTCTATGACCAGAAGGTTGAGGAATGGAAGAGAGACTAGGACTGGAGGCTGATGGTGTGGAGAGAGGCAATGTGATTGGGTTTAGAGGTGGGGATAGAGAATGGTTGGGCAGGAAGACTCAGAGTTTGAGTTGGGGTTGGAGACTGGAAGCGAGTGGTGGAGCATACTTTCTGGGGGAGTCTTTCTGGGTGCTTGTCTTGAGACCCTAGATTCTGATTTGAATAAGTGCTGAGCAGTCACACTGCAACTGAAATCAATGGGAGCTGTTCTTTAAACATGTAAAGTGCTTTATAATGCCCAATACTCTGAAAAATAAGGTCTTCAGTGTTTCAAATTGGACACCCAAAATTAGTAGATACCTTTGACCTGACCCTAAACTGTGTCTCAGTTCCCCATCTTTAAAATGAGGATAATAATATCCCCTCATCTCAGAGAAGTGTTGTGAAAACAAATGTATTAGTATATGTGTAGCACTCAGGTATTATAGTGATGAGCATCAAAAAAAAATCCCATGAGGAAATTAATAATTTTGTCTTCCAAGATGGGTTAGAATAGTGTGCAGTAAATAAGGCATGGGGATCCACATCGAACTGTGAGGATAAAACATAATATTCAATTGCTACTCAGTAAGTGAGTACCATCCTTTCTGTGCAGTGAATGAAATGGGTCCTGTTGAGAAAATGGTGTGATAATGTAATTAGACTGTATCATAATGCATACACATTAGGGGCCATGTACAGGCAACTTTAATGGTGGCGTTTCCTCACTTTTGAATAGTTGACTTTTCAACTTTAATAATGTTCTTTTAATGTGTTTTTTTGTGCAT